>NW_011494522.1:1020587-1031573 GCF_000754665.1 Bison bison bison
ATAATCTTCTTCTTCTTCTTCTTTTTTTTTTTTACATAAAGCCACCTGTAGATGTTAATCATATCTTACCTTCACAACAGTACCTATGTTAATGTTTGACTAAATTAGCAGGCACTGTAGCCTAGCCAAGTTTGGCATATAAAGCTGACCATCACTGCTTGTCTCTGCTCCACAATGTTCAGGAATTTAGCCAGAAAAACTCAAATGGTTGGGGTGATGTTGAGTGGTGTTCTGACAGGGCAACTGTCACAAATCTTCTCTATTTATGAGACTGGTACCTGACTTAAAGGCTGGGTTCAGCAGTTTCTGTCGTCTGGAGCCCCTACCCATGGCCTCTCCATCTCGCTTTGTCTTCTCACAGCCTGGGAGCAGAGTTCTGAGAGAAACTGAAAAGGAAGTGCACTGACGGGCAAAGCGTCAAGAGAACTAGGCAGAAGCTGTGTGGCCTTTTCTGATCTAGCCCTACAAATCAGGCAAGATTTATAATATTATGACATTTATAATGTAATTATAATTAAATACTATAACATTTCTAATAATAATAAATATTATTACTTTTTGGAAGAGCAAATTGATTATGTTGACCAATGAGAAACTAAAGCCATGTGACTTCCTTGTCAGTCCAGCGGTTGGGACATTGCCTTCCAAAGCAGCAGGTGGTGTAGGTTCAATCCCTGTTGGGGGAGCTAAGATCTAACATGCCTAGCAACCAAAAAGACCAAAATATGAAACAGAAGCAATATTATAACAAAATCAATACAGACTTTAAAAATGGTCTGCATAAAAAATCTTTAAAACAAACAAAGAAAAGAACCAAATAAACTGAAAAAAGTATGGAAAATAAACAATAACCATTGAGTTCTGCTATAATTCTATTTTTCTTTCTTTTACTTTAAGCCAAAAGGATAAAATTGTAGACTGTTGGTGAGTTAATTATTTTAAATTTCTTCAACAAAAACTATATAGTTCAGCAGTTGCCCAGCATTAAATATACACATTTTTGCAAAACCCTGTAAGTTTTAATTTTTCTGTTGACCTGAGACTAATGAAATCATTTACATTAGTCAAATTCAGAGTTTCTTTTCCCTTTTCTGCCACCATGATATTTGGCTAATTCTGCTTGTAATACTTACACTTTAGATCTTTCATTCTAATGCAGCATGAAGTGAAGTTAACTCATCTCAATCCTTTGTGACTCATCAATTGGCTGAAGAACTTCTGCTTTATCATTCCCCTTTCTGCATGTGTGCTTTCTCAGTTGTGCCTGACCCTTTGAGACCCCATTGCCTATAACCAATGACTTTTCTCTGTCCATGGGATTTTCCAGGCAAAAGTGGTGGAGTGGGTTGCCATTCCCGTTTCCAGAGGATCTTTTCAACCCAGAGATCAAACCCATGTCTCCTGCATTGGCAGGCTGATTCTTTACCACTGTGTCACCTGGGAAGTCCCCTTCACCTTCCTGAGGCATGTTCAATAGTTGTGCATTTGGCCTTTATTTCTTTCCTTTGGCCTTTATTTATTTCCCCTTGAGTGATGACATTTTTCAGTTACTGGATTTCAGCATCTTTCCTTTAAGTTCCAACTGAAGTCTCAATTCTTTTGTCTTTTAGAACTACGTCCTAACTGTGTTTACGATTGCAAACATCAGAAAGCTGGCCCAGACTCAAGAGGAGGGAATTGGATTCCATCTTTGATGAAGGAGTTGTATTGCATGAGAGCAGGTAGGACGGAGGATATTGTTGCAGTCATCTTTGAGAAGCACACTCTGCTGTAGAAGATAAAAATGAACATCTCTGCCAATTGGAATAAGAGAAATATTTTGGAGTTCACCAACTGTTTACTAACTTGCCTCAAACACTTAAAAAAGGGAGAATTTAATAGCATTAGACATTGATCTCTGTAAATATACGGATATTTCCTCACATTCAAAAGCACATCAAGAGAGAAATTTATTATTAAAAATGTGACAACTTGGGATGGGTCTGGACTAACCCACTTAGCTTCAGTGATCTTTGGGGGTTGGGTAGACAGTGGAAACTACTAACGATAATGTGTAACAAATTATCACAAACTCAGTGACTTACCATGACACACACACACTGTCCCACAGTTTCTGTGAGTCAGGAATCTGGGTATGGCTTAGCTGGGTCTCCTGTTTTAGAGTCTCTCACAAGGCTGCAATCAAGGCTGTTGACAGGCGCGCGGTCTCATCCAAAGCTTGACTGAGGAAGGAGCCTCTTCCAGGTTCATGTGATTAAAGCTAGAAATGGAAACCAAGGTGTGGAAACCGAGTGGCAGGGGTGATTAAGGCCATTGTAGTGTTGGCCTCTCACAGGAACGTTAGACACAATCGCTGGAGTTTGGGAGGTGTCCTGTCTTCCTGATCACAGTCTCGGTGTCAGAAAGCATTTGATATTAAGATGGGAGTGGGAGCCCAATCCAAGGTGATAAGCAAATCCCAACTGGTAGGGGAACAAGCAACAGGACATGCACAACTCATCTGGAGTTCTAGGTGGCCAGGCAGATAGATAGGCATAAAGTCAGACTAATAGGAAAGTAGCCGACTTCAGAGAAATATTTCAGTAACACATGATAAGGGAGGAAGGGGCAGATTCTGGTTCCCTGAGGGATTCTGACAAAAGTAAGCCAGAGAAGCCACATATTTATAGGAAGTAGAAACTTCCTGTAAATTTACTGAAGTAAAAACTTGTATTTAGGGGAACAAAGCAAAAGCCTATTTATCAAAATTGCAGAGGAAGAGACTTAAATACCTGAGTTCCCACGTAGGCTTGGAATTCTGTGAGACAAGGGTGAATGTGTCCTTGGATATGTCAATAAATATGCTAAATATTAATTGATGAGGTGACAGAGTGGGAAGACTGCTCCTCTCTAGGAGAGAAAGCATGTATGGGCTCTCTGCTTATTGCCATTGGCCGAGGCCACCTGTCTATGTCTGCCCAAGTAACTAGTGCTGTGCCTGTGTGAGCAAGCATGGTGGTCAGATGTGGCAATGACTGGCCGCTGAACTCTGTAACTTCTGCAACAGGTAGCCAGAAGGTGGATGACGATTCCTGCATCTCCCTGTATGTCACTTCCTCTATTTTTCTTGGACCACAAGCTGAAGGTGCTAATTTGGACACCATTTTTACTAACTGGTCTAATGTTCATAGTTAATCTGGTCCTTAGTTTTTAAAGATAAAGATCTTTCAACGTAATTTTTTTCCTTACCCCACCCCACCTCCCCAAGACTAGACTGAAAGATATTGAAATATTTTCTTGCAGTTTGATAGGCACAGACTGTCTTATGCAGGTCCACTTTGCATCAGAACATAAAGACAAAAAGCCTGAAAGGTCTTTAGGTACTCATATACAGTGAAAATAATTACCTGTTGTAAGGTCTGGTAAAGGCCTTCCAGAAGCCCAAGTCCAAAGCATTCGCCAGAGTCTAAAACAAATGAAATTGGATAGTAACTCCTAGGTGATGTCAGTGGAAAAAATAACTTAGAACTATTTTTGATTTTGGCTTTCTTTGAAAAGTAAAGTATATTTTATGGAAAGAAAAACTTTCTGATCATGTCTAAATAAAGTTTCTGCATGAGTTCTTTCTGATGGTAAATAATATGTGTGTGTCAGACACTTCCCTGTGGTTGGTAGTTCTCTAGTAATTTAGTGGTAATAGCTGTTAAAGCACAGATGCTGAGAAACCCAGTTCCAAAACTGTTTATTTCTCTAAAATATAGCTTTATATTTATATCTTTTTCAATTGTACATAATACTATTTTATATTTAGATATAGATGCCCTATTTTCTTTTTTATAAAGAATATTTTTATGGAAGTATAACATCTATACCATACTTTGCACAAATTGTAGATGTACAGCTTGACAAATCATGAACTGAATACTTTTAGGTAAGCAACATTAGATCAAGAATTAGAATATTACCAGGATCCAACTGTTTTACATTCTTTTCTCTGCAGAGAAAACTATTATCTGGACTTTTAACATTATGCATTTGTTTTGTGTCTGTGTATTTATATAAATGAAGTCTTATCTACTCTTTTATGTCTGGCACTTTTCATACTAAGTTTGTTTAGAAAATTCATTCATGTTGCTGTGTATAGCAGTAGTTCATTTTTATTGTTGTGTACTATTCGACTGTGTAAGTATAATACAGATTATTCATTAATTCTGCTGTTTGATGGAAATAATCTTCCCTGGTGGCTCAGACAGTAAAGCGTCTGTCTACAATGTGGTTCAAGCCCTGGGTTGGGAAGATCCCCTGGAGAAGGAAATGGCAATCCACTCCAGTACTATTGCCTGGAAAATCCCATGGACAGAGGAGCCTGGTAGGCTACAGCCTGTGGGGTCGCAAAGAGTCGGACACAACCGAGCAACTTCACATTCACTTTCAGTTTGGGGCTATTATCAATAATACTGCTATGTAAATTCTTCTGCATGGCTTCTGATATACATTTATGTGGAGTAAAAATCTAAGAGTAGAATTGCTTGTTATAGGGCGTGAGAAGTTAACTTTAGTAGACACTCTCAAACATTTTTTGAAAGGGTTGTATAATGTATATGCCCACCACAAAAGGCTTTGATAGGAAAAACTAGGCTCACCTCTCCATATTTTCCTTCTCTCTTGGATATTTGTCACCACAATCCTCACTGCTTTGGAACCTCTCATATGTCTTTAATAAAATCTTTAAGAATATTTTTTCTAGGGCTTCCTGGTGGCTCAGTGGTAAAGAATCCATCTACCAATGCAGGTGACATGGGTTTGATCCCTGATCCGGGAAGATCCTACATGCTGTGGAGCAACTAAGACCATATACCACAACTACTGAGGCACTGCTATACAGCCTGTGCTCCACAACTAGAGAAAGGTCCATATAGCAACAAAGACCCAGTGCAGCCAAAACTTAAGCACATACACTTCGTCTAGCTTTTTTGGTTCTTGCCTGCCCTAGCAGGAGGTGGTTCTGCAGTAGTCTAACCGACTATTACTGAAATTGGAAATCTATTACGGATGTCCTTTGAACCTCAGAAACAGTAAAAGCTAACTTTTACTTTATTCTTAAAGAAGAAGTGAATGAGTAAAAGTTAGACAGGTGAATGAGATACACAGAGAAAGACAGAGAGAATAGCATACATGAAGAAAAGAGTATGAGGTGTACAAGGAATTGTAAGAAATTTAATGTTGTTAGATCATAAATTGTGAGACAATAAAAGAAAAATTATAGAAGCTATGTTATAAAAGACCTTAATGCCAATCTGAGGGCTTCCAAGGTAGCTCAGTGGTAAAGAGCCCATCTGCCAATTCAGGGGACACAGGTTTGATCCCTGGGACAGGAAGATCCCTTGGAGAAGGAAATGGCAACCTACTCAAGTATTCTTGCCTGGGAAAACCCATGGACAGAGGCGCCTGGTGGACTACAGTCCATGGGGTTGCCAAAGAATCAGACACAACTTAGCAACTACAAACAACAATAATGCCAAACTAAAGAGTTTGGATTTTTATCTGAAAACTCTGGGGAATCATTGTTCATTTTAGCACAGGAAGTAATGATATCAAATTTCAACTTTCCAAAATTTATGTTGAAATCAGTATGGGAATGTATATGAAGGACTGAGACTAGATTCCAGAAAATTAGTCTCTTAAAAAAGTATAAAGTGGGGGTGGCCCTAAGCTGGTGGAGGAGTAGGACGGGGAGACCACTTTCTTCCCCACAAATTCATCAAAAGATCATTTGAATGCTGAGCAACTTCCACAAAACAACTTCTGAATGCTGGCAGAGGACACTGGACACCCAGAAAGGCAGCCCATTCTCTTTGAAAGGAGGTAGGACAAAATATAAAAGACAAAAAGAGAGACAAAAGAGTTAGGGACAGAGACCCATCCTGGGGAGAGAGTTGCGAAGGAGATTTCCAAATACCAGGAAACCTTCTCACCAGCGGGTCTGTGGGGAGTTTCGGAATCTCAGAAGGCAATATAACCAGCAGGAAAAAAACAAACAAACAAAAAAACCCCCATAGAATACACGTCTAACCACAACTACCAGTGGAAAAGTAGCCCAGATGCTTGTGTCCACCACCAGCAAGTGGAGGCTGAACAGGGAGGAGCCAGTTACATGCTTAAGGTAAGGACCGGGCCTGAATGCCCTCAGGGCAATCTGAGGGCACTAAGTAAGATAGCAACTCAAACTGTAGGATAGCCAGAGAGAGAAAAAAGAAAAAAAGAGAGAGAACTTTCCCTTGAAAAGTTCTAACCTAAGGCACAGCCTAGCCTGCTCACAGAACAAAGGACTGAGTGAATACCAGAGGAGAACTAGCCAGCTGTGGACTGGCCCATCCCCTGCCAAAGGCAGAGAGGCAGGTGGGCGACAGCCAGAGCCAGAAGGCAAGGGGCAATCTCAGCCCCAGAGACAGCATCCTCCACCAAACTGTGAACAGGCTCCCAGTTGCTAACCAAGTCTTCCTGGGATCCTGGATGGTTGACATCTGCCAGGAGGGTTGCAGCCAGAGATCAGCTCCCCAGAGGAGACACATGGCCCACCTGAGACAGTGCTCTCATGGTGCACCCAAGAAACCAAGTGGCTGGGACTGGGGAGGTGATTAAGATGAACAGACCACCTGGGACAGTGTGTTCGACAAACACCTGCTTGCCTGAGCTGCTCAGACCTGGGAAGGACAAAAAACGCATGCCCAACTGAGTCTGTGCCTTTGTGGAGTACCCAAGAACCTGAACCTGAGCAGCTTAGACCTGGGAAGTGCATGAAACCCAGGGCCCTCTTTGGACAGTTCCCATGCAGAGCAACCTGGAGACTGAGCAGTGTAGAATGGGAAAGCACATGTGCCATGAGATGGTGCAAACCCAGTGTGGTCCATACACTGCAAGCACTCCCCACACATGCCAATGATATTTGTTTGCAGTGTTCCTCCCTCCCCACAGCACAACTGAACAAGTGAGCCTAAATAAGTGACCACCTTTGCCCCCTGGTGTCAGGGCAGAAATTAGACACTGAAGAGAGTTGCAAACAGAGGAAGCCAAAATAAACAAAGAAGAGGGAACTGCTCTGGAAGTGACAGGTGCAACGGATTAAAACCCTGTAGTTAGCATTGACTAAGCATTGGAAAGGGCCTATAGACCTTGATAACAAGTATAAGCTGGAACAAGGAACTATCTGAAACTGAACTGACCCCACACTGCCCTCAACAGCTCCAGAGAAATTCCTAGATACATTTTACTATTATCATTTTTTAATTTAAGAAAACTATTTTACGTTCTTTATTACTCCTTTAATTTTCATTTTTATAACCTACTATTACCTTGCAAAAAAGACCATATTTTTAAAGCAAAGTTAATATATATATTTTATATAATTTTTGTGATTGATTTTGTTTCGTATTTTTAATATTGTATTTTTGACAGTCTAACCTCTACACTTGATTTTTAATCTTTGTTTTTTGGTATTTGTTATCAATTTTTTACCTTTATGAATTGAATCTTCAGTATCCGTTTTTACTTAGGGGTGTGATTACTGGCTTGATTGCTGTCTCCCCTTTTGACTCTCCTTTTTCTCCCCCAGGACACCTCTATCTCCTCCCTCCCCCTTCTCTTCTCTACTTAACTCTGTGAATCTCTCTGGGTGTTCTGGGCTGTGGAGAACACTTAGGGAGCTGATTACTGGCTAGAGTGGCCTCTCCCCTTTTGACTCCCTGTCTTCTCTTCCTGGTCACCTCTATCTCCCTCCTCCCTCTTCTCTTCTCCATGTAACTCTGTGAACCTCTCTGGGTGTCCCTCACTGTGCAGAATATTTTCACCATTAATCTAGATGTTTTATTTGTGCTGTATGGATGGATAAGTCTTGAGGCTACTCTAAGAATAAAACTGAAATCCAGAGGCAAGAGGATTAAATCCAAAACTTGAGAACACCAGAAAACTTTTGACTCCAGGGAACAATAATAGACAAGAGATCATCCAAAAGCCTCCATACCTACACTGAAACCAAGCTGCACCCAAGAGCCAATAAGTTCCAGAGTAAGACAAACCACACGAATTCTCCAGCAACACAGGCATATAACCCTGAGCATTAAAATACAGGTTGCCAAAAGTCACACCAAATCCATATACACCTCAAAACTCACTACTGGACACTTCATTGCACTCTGAGATCCAGCTCCACCCACCAGAACATCAACGCAAGCTTCCCTAACCAGGAAACCTTGACAAGCTACTCATCCAACCCTACCCATAGGGAGTAACCTCCACAACAAAGAGGAACCACAAACTTCCAGCATACAGAGAGGCCACCCCAAACAGCAATATAAACAAAATGAAAAGGCAAAGAAATATTCAGGAGGTAAAGAAACATGATAAATGCCCACCAAACCAAATAAAAGAGGAGATAGGGAGTCTACCTGAAAAATTATTCAGAATAATGATAGTAAAGATGATCCAAAATCTTGAAAACAAAATGGAGTTACAGATAAATAGACTGGAGACAAGGATTGAGAAGATGCAAAAAATGTTTAACAAGGACCTAGAAGAAATAAAGAAGAGTCAATCAATAACGAATAATGCAATAACTGAGATCAAAAGCACTCTAGAGGGAACCGACAGTGGACTAACTAAGGCAGAAGAGAGGATAAGTGAGGTGGAATATAGAATGGTGGAAATAAATGGAGCAGAGAGGAAAAAAGAAAAAAGAATTAAAAGAAATAAGGACAACCTCAGAGACCTCTGGGACAATGTCAAGTGTCCCAACATTCTAATCATAGGAGTCCCAGAAGAAGAAGACAAAAAGAAAGGGCATGAGAAAATACTTGAGGAGATAATAGTTGAAAACTTCCCTAAAATACGGAAGGAAATAGCCACCCAAGTCCAAGAAACCCAGAGAGTCCCAAACAGGATAAACTCAAGGCCTAACACCTCAAGACACATATTAATCAAATTAATGAAGATCAAGCACAAACAGCAAATATTAAAAGCAGCAACAGAAAAGCAATGAATAACACACAAGGGGATTCCCATATGGATAACAGCTGATCTTTCAATAGAAACTTTTCATGCTGGAAGAGAATGCCAGGACATACTTAAAGTGATGAAAGAGAAAAATCTACAACTCAGGTTACTATACCCAGCAAGGATCTCATTCAAATATGAAGGAGAAATCAAAAGCTTCACAGACAAGCAAAAGCTGAGAGAATTCAGCAACACCAAACCAGCTCTTCAACAAATGCTAAAGGATCTTCTCTAGACAGGAAATGCAGAAAAGATTTATAAACTCAAACCCCAAACAACAAAGTAAATGACAATGGGGTTATACTTATCAATAATTACCTTAAATGTAAATAGGTTGAATGCCCCAACCAAAAGACAAAGACTGGCTGAATGGATAAAAAACAAGACCCCTATATATGCTGTCTACAAGAGACCCACCTCAAAATAGGGGACACACACACTGAAAGTGAAGGGCTGGAAAAAGATAATTCATGCAAATGGAGACCAAAAGAAAGCAGGAGTAGTGATACTCATATCAGATAAAATAGACTTTGAAATAAAGGCCATGAAAAGAGACAATGAAGGACACTACATAATGATCAAAGTATCAATCCAAGAAGAAGAAATGACAATTATAAATATATGTGCACCCAACATAGGAGACTGCAATATGTAAGGAAAATGCTAACAAGTATGAAAGGGGAAATTAACAGTAACACAATAATGGTGGGAGACTTTAATACCCCACTGACACCCTTAGATAGATCAAATAAACAAAATTAGCAAGGAAACACAGACTTTAAATGATGCAATGGACCAGTTTGACCTAATTGATATCTATAGGACATTTCACCCCAAAACAATGAATTTCAACTTTTTCTCAAGTGCACACAGAACGTTCTCCAGGATAGATCACATCCTGGACCCTAAATCTAGCCTTGGTAAGTTCAAAAAAACTGAAATAATTTCAAGCATCTTTTTTTTTTATCACAATGCAGTAAGATTAGATATCAATTAAAGGAAAAAACCTATTAAAAGTACAAACATATGGAAGCTAAACAACATGCTTCTGAATAACCAACAAACCACAGAAGAAATCAAGAAATAAGTCAAAATATGCATAGAAATGAAGGAAAATGAAAACACAACAGCCCCAAACCTATGGGATTCAGTAAAAGCAGTGCTAAGGGAAAGGTTCATAGAAATACAAGCTTACCTCAAGAAACAAAAGGAAAAATAAATAACCTAACTCTACACCTAAAGCAACTAGAAAAAGAAGAAATGAAGAACCTCAGGGTTAGAGGAAGGAAAGAAATAATAAAAATTAGGGCAGAAATAAATGAAAAAGAAACAAAGGAGACTATAGCAAAAATCAACAAAGATAAAAGCTGGTTCTTTAAGAAGATAAATAAGATAGACAAACCATTAGCCAGACTTACCGAGAAAAAAAGGAAGAAGAATCAAATCAACAAAATTAGAAATGAAAATGGAGAAATCACGACAAACAACACAGAAATACAAAGGATCATAAGAGACTACTACCAGCAAATATATGCCAATAAAATAAACAACTTGGAAGAAGTGGATGGATTCTTAGAAAACTGAACCAGGAAGAAATAGAAAATCTTAACCGACCCATCACAAGCATGGAAATTGAAACTGTAATAAAAAATCTTCCAAGAAACAAAAGCCCAGGACCGGATGGCTTCACAGGTGAATTCTACAAAAAATTTAGAGAAGAGCTAATATCTATCCTACTCAAACTCTTCCAGAAAATTGCCAAGAGGAAGGTAAACTGCCAAACTCATTCTATGAGGCCACCATCACCCTAATACCAAAATCAGACAAAGATGCCACACAAAAAAGAAAACTACAGGCCAATATCACTGATGAACATAGATGAAAAAATCATCAACAAAATTCTAGCAAACAGAATCCAACAACATATTAAAAAGATCATACATCATGACCAAGTGGGCT
>NW_011494522.1:1031673-1033140 GCF_000754665.1 Bison bison bison
CTAAATTGCTGCTCACCTTAATTAGCCCCATCAGAGCAAGTTCACTCAGGGTGTGTCTGGAAGAAGGTCTGATAAAACTTGATAGTGAGATTAGTCCAAGAGAAGAGAGAATTAACAACAAGCTTGGTAATTCAAAGTGAGGACCAATTTTGAATACAACATACTGTTTGCTACTGAGATTTGCTTTTCAGCACAATGCCCATGAATGAATCTCTAGGAGACTGAGGGCTGAAGATAAAACAGAAAAATTCATTTTTACGAAATACTTGGTCGGGCATTAAGAGCAGTAAGCACCATTGCATAGGTGTCCATTAACAAAGAGCATGGTTCAACCAATGGAGAGATGGATACTGTGGGTGCAGGGTATATGGAACTTTGGTATATTTAGGGTATTGACATGTTAATAATACTGGTGTCTTCAGCTAAACACTGCTTCTAGTACCCTGGGAATACGCAGGATCTTTCATAACAGTATCTGGCAATATCCCGTGTCTGAGTCCAGGGCTATGATGTCTGAGGTCAATGGAGTCTTTGGTAACGTGAGAGAGTGCTTTGTGTCATTAGGGTACCGTGCCTTGGTGCAAAAATTAGCACCATGGACAGCGGGTGCTGGTGGCGTGCTGGGGCACCACCCTCAGGGGCTGCACTCAGTGGGAGATTTAGCATTAGATACTCTAAAGGGTGCTGAAGAAGTGTGCAGGAAAAATGGTGGGCACTGGGTGGAAGCAGAGAGAATGTGTTTATTCTCAGAAAAATTTGGGGATGGGAAGGGGAAATTTAGAGAATAGAGGCTGTCTTAAAGAAGGTAGGGCTACAGCTGGACAGATACTGTTTATTATTATTGATGTAGTTATTATTTATGTGACTGTGAGACATTGATATTATCAAGAGAAAATCCAGGTTACTGATGTAGTTGCTTTCTCTAAGAATAGGTTAGGAAGATTTTTGTCTTGTTTATTTTTAGTATAGTCTTGACTGAAGATGAAGAAAGATGTCTTAGATTTTAAGCTCAACCATATAATGAATGAAAATGTGTTTGGATTCAGGAACAATATTCTACTTTTCTTTTAATTTTGACTGAAGTATGAGATGCAAAGTACATACTCACAACCAATGTTTCCCCCTGATTTAGAGAATTCTTTAGAAGCTGGCTAAAAACAGAAAATGTTTTGGTTACCCATTGCTGCATAACAAAAATATCAATCTTAGTATTAATAGTATAAAAAAGCAACCATTTTATTATCTATGGACATGGAATTCAGACGAGGCACAGCCAGATGATTTCTGTAATAGATTTCCATCAGAGAAACAGACAGGCAATGGCACCCCACTCCAGTACTCTTGCCTGGAAAATCCCATGGACGAGGAGCCTGGTAGGCTGCAGTCCATGGGGTTGCGAAGAGTCGGAAATGACTGAGCGACTTCACTTTCACTTTTCACTTTCATGCATTGGAGAAGGAAATGGCA
>NW_011494522.1:1033240-1034128 GCF_000754665.1 Bison bison bison
AGTGCCACCTGGGAAGCCCATATATATGTGTGTATATATACATATATGTGTGTGTGTGTGTGCATGGGTGTTCAGTCGTGTCTGACTCTTGGTGACCCCACTGACTGCAGTCCTTCAGGCTCCTCTGTCCATGAGGATTCTCCAGGCAAGAATACTGGAGTGAGTTGCCATACCCTCCTGTGTGTGTGTGTGTGTGTGTGTATAACAAAATCACTTTGCTGTATACCTGAAACGTTGAGAATCAACAATACTTCAATAATGTAAAAATTCACTACTTTCTCTTGCCAACTAGCATTTAATAATATTACGTATCATAGTTTGTTTGCCTTTTCAATCATTGAGGGACATTTCAGTTGTTTCCAGGTTTGTGCTATAGAGAGTAATGAAACATCTATGAATATTTGTGTACAGATTTGTGTGTGTGTGTGTATGTTTTCACTTGCACTTCATTTTTAAATTTTTTAATTAATTTGTATGAGGTACTTAGTATTTTTAGCTAATGAATAAAGTTAATAAATTATCAGTGACTAGAGAGTCTGTCTTTGTTTGAGGTATTCCTCTTGTTCAAAATAGGAATATTTTTTATATTTACGTCAGTGGAATAATTAAATAACAGTACCTGATACACAGGTATATTGTATATACACAGGTATATTGTATATTGGTCTATATTATATATATATAATGTACTGACATCATATAACTATGCCAGCTACTGGTTAGATTGTGTGGCTGTATTTATATAGAAAAGTTGTGTATATGCTGAGAAAACACATTTGTTTATAGACTATCTCCCAAGCAACACTCTCTTCCCATTGCAACATGTGCTAAAATTTAATGCTTTATCACAAATAAGTACAAACATATGCACAATTTCCTCCATGTACC
>NW_011494522.1:1034228-1042432 GCF_000754665.1 Bison bison bison
GGGGTTGCAAAGAGTCAGACACAACTGAGCAACTGAACTGAACTGAACTGAACTACTTTCTACACATATCTTTTCCCCCTAGTGCTCCACTTAGTTCTGTGTCTTTAAATATATGTGATTCTATGGAGAACAGTGTGGAAATTCCTTAAAAAACTGGAAATAGAACTGCCTTATGATCCAGCAATCCCACTGCTGGGAATATACACTGAGGAAACCAGAATTGAAAGAGACACGTGTACCCCAATGTTCATAACAGCACTATTTACAATAGCCAGGACATGGAAGCAACCTAGATGTCCATCAGCAGATGAATGGATAAGAAAGCTGTGGTACATATACACAATGGAATATTACTCAGCTATTAAAAATAATACATTTGCATCAGTTCTAATGAGTGGATGAAACTGGAGCCTATTATACAGAGTGAAATAAGTCAGAAAGAAAAACACCAATACAGTATGTTAATGCATATATATGGAATTTAGAAAGATGATAATGATGACCTTATATGCTGCTGCTGCTGCTGCTAAGTTGCTTCAGTCATGTCCAACTCTGTGGGACCCCATAGACAGCAGCCAACCAGGCTCCCCCGTCCCTGAGATTCTCCAGGCAAGAACACTGGAGTGGGTTGCCATTTCCTTCTCCAATGCATGAAAGTGAAAAGTGAAAGTCAAGTTGCTCAGTCGTGTCCGACTCTTCGAGACCCCACGGACTGCAGCCTACCAGGCTCCTCCGGCCATGGGATTTTCAGGCCAGAGTACTGGAGTGGGGTGCCATTGCCTTCTCCATGACCTTATATGTGAGACAGCAAAAGAGACACAGATGTAAAGAACAGACTTTTGGACTCTGGGAGAAGGCAAGGGTGGGATGATTTGAGAGAATAGCATTGAAACATGTATATTACCATATGTGAAATAGATCGCCAGTCCAGGTTTGATGCATGAGACAGGATGCTCAGGGCCAGTGCACTGGGATGACCCTGAGGGATGGGATGGGGAGGGAGGTGGGAGGGGGGTTAAGGATGGGGAACACATGTACACCCATGGCTGATTCATGTCAAAATATGGCATAAACCACTACAATATTGTAAAGTAATTAGCCTCCAATTAAAATTAATTAATTAAAAAATAGGTATAAAGGGAACATGAAAATCCCATGGATGGAGGAACCTGGTAGGCTGCAGTCCATGGGGTCGCTAAGAGTCGGACACGACTGAGCGACTTCACTTTCACTTTTCACTTTCATGCATTGAAGAAGGAAATGGCAACCCACTCCAGTGTTCTTGCCTGGAGAATCCCAGAGATGGGGGAGCCTGGTGGGCTGCCGTCTATGGGGTCGCACAGAGTCGGACACGACTGAAGTGACTTAGCATTAGCATAGCATGGTCTATATTAGAAAAAGGGTACAGATTCATGATATGCTTGGATGGTTAGGTCTATATAAAGAATAAAGAAGAATAAAAAGTAGAAAATGACCACCCAGTTCTTTGCTTGGGTGATTGGGTGGGGGATGCTACCAATATCTGACATGAAATAAAGCAGAAGGAGATCTCTGGGCTTGGAAAAAGATGAGGCAAAGAAGAATATACTCTAGGCAATGCTGATTTCAAGGTGTCTTGGGAAACACAGGTATGTGTATGAGTATGGACAGACAGCTTAGTCACTCAGTCATGTCCAACTCTTTGCAACCCCATGGATTGTAGCCTGCCAGCCTTCTCTATTCTTAGGGATTCTCCAGGCTAGAATGCTGGAGTGGGTTGCCATGCCCTCCTCCATGGGGGATCTTCCCAACCCAGGGATCGAACCTAGGTCTCCTACATTGCAGGCAGATTCTTTACCATCTGAGCTACCAGGGAAGTCCAAGAATACTGGAGTGGGTAGCCTATCCCTTCTCCAGGGGAACTTCCTGACTCAGGAATTGAACCTGGGTTTCTTGCATTGCAGGCAGATTCTTTACCAGCTGAGCTACCTGGGAAGCCTGGGGTTAAAAGCTGGAGATGAAAAAGATTTGGGAGTTACCACTTATCAATTAGACAACTCAGATGAGACCACTCACATAGAATGAGAAGGAAAATGAACCAGAGACAAAACACCAACATAGGAAGGACAAGCAGAGGAGAAAGGAATAATAAAAGAGATCAAGAAAATATTGTCAGAGAAGCAGGAAGAGAACCAGGACAGAGAAATGTAGACCAGTGGGATATGTATTGGGTTGGCCAAAAAGTTTTTTTGGGTTTTCTTAGCGTCTTACAGAAAAATCTGAACAAACTGCTATGGCCAACCATGAGCAGTATTAAAGTTGAAGAGAGGATTTCTGAGATACCAAATATATTTGCTGTATTTGGACATTAGAACCTCATGGCTTCAGTTGAATAAAAGGGAAAGAAATGAAATCAAACTAATCTGAGGAACAAATATAACTTACTCTTGAGATGTTTAAATGAGAAGAAAAAGAGAAAAATTGTAGGTCTAAGAAATGGAAGGGTCAAAGAGCATTTTTTTAAAATTATGGGGGATGTTTAACAGCATGTGGACACGAAGGAAGAACTGTAATGTGAAAGAAGCAACTGGGTTGATTTTGAGACTTCAGAAGAGGGTTAATAGATTGGGAAAATCTGAAGCTATCGTTACAGATTTTTACAAGAGTAGCAATTTTGAGTAACTGCAGGATTCTTGGCTTTCTATGTGATGCTTTTCTGAAAAATTTGAATTTTTGTGGTAGTATGCATTATTCTTATACTTGGAAAAAGCAGTGAAGATTAAAATAAAGATGTGATGAAGCACTAGATTTTCTGTAAAGATTTTTAAAGATCAAAGGGAGAAAAGTCCTCAAAATGTGAAATTAGATCATTGAGCATTATTCTCCCTGTGCATTTGTTATTTAAATGAAAACACTCTTTGAAAACCAAGAATTTGTACTATTTGTGTGAGACTGTATTCTGATTTTTTGGTAAGCCAGTAGAGGAGCATTCCTCTGGAGGGAAAATAGTTTCCTAAATATCTAAATTACATAATTCATTAGAAAATACTATCCTAGGAAGAACACATGGAGACATTTAATCGTCTATTATTTTCTGTCTCTGTATAGTATTTGTGATATTATTTGTAGCATAATTTCCCTGATTCAGTACTATATTTAATAATTCCGAAAATAACCAGTTGATTCCAGCAAAATTTTGACAAGGAAAAGCATTTGGCAGGGAGGAACGTTATACTTCATAAATTAGGTCCTTGTATCAATCAATCATTTATTTCTCCCTTAGACTGTCCATTTTGGTCTAACTCAGCTAGAAAATGAAAATGACAAACTATTATGTCTCAGTCACAGAAAAAGCAAGATGCTTGAGTGAAGTCACAGAATATTATAAATTCATGCAAAATTCTGAAAACTCCTTCACTTTCCTCTTCTTTTCTGCTTCCTGCGCTGGGTGGCATCTGGGAAGACTATCCAACATCTTACTGAGCGTCTGTGCTAAGAAGACTGTGCTAAGCCGGTGGTAGTCAGGTACCAGATAATCTGGCTCAGTCTTTGCTTTTCTGAGACCGGCAGTGTGATTCCTCCATGTTTTCTGCATCCAGGGAGGAAAATAGCCTTCATTTTGACTGCATCTCTGGTCAGTTGGTCCTGGCCGCTTGGGGCACTTCAATGAATGGGCTGGAGACAGAGCACTGTGACTAGTGGGCACAACCTCCAGTGGGCAGGTGGTGTAATGTGACCTGGAAACTGAAAAGTGAAAATGACACAGCCTCTGCCATTGGAACGGCACACAGTGGAGACCCTGTTCACTGGACCAGCCCAACACATCATGGGCGATACCTGAGAGGCTTAGGGTTCGGCAGTTCAGGTAGGAAGGATAAGAGGAGCTTAGTGGGTGGGAAAAGCACATGGTGGAAAATTCCCTGGATCTGGGTTTAGCTGTGTGATTTGGGTCATTCATTTATTTTTATCAGAAGTAAAGAATGAGATTCATAATAATTTTCTTGTCTTTTGTATTGTTGCTGTTTAGTCGCTAAGTCATGTTGTATTAACAAATGATTAAAAGGATTAGATTTTCCTTAGTTCAGTTCAGTTCAGTCGCTCAGTCGTGCCCTGCTCTATGCGACCCCATGAACGGCAGCATGCCAGGCCTCCCTGTCCATCACCAACTCCAGGAGTTTTCCCAAACTCATGTCCATTGAGTCGGTGATGCCATCCAGCCATCTCATCCTCTGTCGTCCCCTTCTCCTCCTGCCCCAATCCCTCCCAGCATCAGAGTTTTTTCAAATGAGTCAGCTTTTCACATCAGGTGGCCAAAGTATTGGAGTTTCAGCTTCAACATCAGTCCTTCCAATGAACATTCAGAACTGATTTCCTTTAGGATGGACTGGTTGGATCTCCTTGCAGTCCAAGGGATTCTCAAGAGGCTTGTCCAAAACCACTATCCTATGCATAGATTTTAAAAAAATGGCTTTGTAAGCTCTCCAGCAATATTTCAGTGAAAAAAGTTGTTAGTAATGCCATAGTTATGACATGTTCACAAAGTGTTTATTGCTATTAAATTATAGCAATTATTAATAATCTAATTTGTTTGCATTAAATTATAGTGTTGTGAGGGTAATATATCAAGTGCTTTGAAAGTATAGATAAAGAGAAATCATTTTCTATTGGAAGACTGAGGAAAGCTTCATGTGAAAGCAGAGTTTCAGATGGGCCTTGAAGGGTACATAGGAATTTGGTCCTTGGAGATGAGAAGATTCTTCCAGGAAGAGAAACCAGGGTGAGCCAATGCCCAAAGTGAAGAAAAGAATAAATAAGACCTTAGGTTTTCACATTGCCTCATGATTTACAATATGTTCACTGAGCAATTTGACAGTAGCACAGGGTATGCTGTTGGGACGGGAGAGAGAGAAGGTTGGAGATCCAGGTTAAGGCAGTATTTTGGAGGAGTCTGAACTCTTTTTTAAGGAATTTTCATAGAAATGAACAATCTAGGTAGAGAAAAATATCATGAATAGGGATTCTAATTCTCCATTGTCACTTTAGAGCATGTAGTATATACTTTCTGTATTAATCTCTTTTCAAGGGCACTTTTCTTACAACTGTCTGCTTTGCAAGGCTTTAGTGATGTCCTTTGTAACTGTTTTTCTCTGATTCTTAATACCTCACCTGTGAAGTTTTGCCACTTCCCTGGACACAGTGCTTCCAGTTTCTTCACTCCTTAGTCCATGCTGTCAACGGCTACCAGATTCATCTTACTGCTCTGAACAGACTGCTTCCCTGTTCAGAAGCCCGTGATGACTCACCATTACTTTCTGAGTGAGGTGGGCCCCTTAGCACGACATTCAACTTAGCTGGCTGCAAATCACCTTTCCAGCCCTATCTCCTATTATTCTCTGGTACATAGCCTGTATTTATATCTATGCTTCTAAACACAGTTTGAGCATTCATGCCACTTTGAACTTGTCCCCACCCTCCCATCCTGTATATTCAAGTTGTCTCTGTAATTGAAATGCAAACTCAAACCCAAGTTCCTGTACAAAGTTTTCCCTCACAGTCCGAGGTGATTCCTCCTGCCTTTAAGTCACAACACTTAACACTGACACACAGCTTATCAGTGTGCTAGGCACTCTCCTCAAGCTTTCCCATATATTAACTAATTTCATCCTTGAAACATCTCCTGTAAGGCAGGCATAATATTGTTCCTGTTTTACAGATAAGAAAACAGAGGAATATCTTTATCTCATCCAAGGTCACACAGCAAATAACTATCATACCTGAGATTTGAGCCTAGGTTCTCTGACATAAGCATCTGTGCTGTTACCTGTTCTATTGTCTCTTGTTCGGTTTCATATTATTTTCATATTATTTTCCTAGTGGGACTTAGTACTTTTAATTTGATTGTTTGTAGATTTACCCTACTTGTCTGCTCTGCTTTTACCCCTGGTGAATCCACCTATTGTAACTGGAAATGAACCCAAGAAGGGAGGATTTGGGGTACCCTGTTTCTTACAATGGCCAACATCCTTTTCAATTTTGTCTAGTCTAGACATATTAGTATATGTCTAATACATATCTTGTTTCTTAGTTCTTGCTCCATTACCGCATTAACCTTACCTTTGTCTTCATTTCATGTATTGGCCTTTGTGCTTGCTTCTTGTACCTGATGACAAATTTAACTTCTCATATTGTTACTTTATTTTTTTTTCCTTGCACATATTTTAGCACATGTTTCTGTCCTCCTTGAGTTGCTACTGTGCCTGGCTTTCACTTCCCAAAACCTAGGTTGACATGACCCAACCTGACTGGCCCTTTTCCTCCAACTTTTCTTGGAAGAAAGTGTCAGATACTATAAGATAATAAATTCTTAAAGGCAGATACTGTGTCAGACTTGTATCTCACAGAATAAGTATTATGTCTTAGACATGGGAACTCAATACTATTTTATCGAATAAAAGGATGAGAAAATAAAAGTGGCCACCATCAGCTTGGTTGTCCTTGACAGCCCATTCTGCCTTTTCTGATGACTTTTACTTTTAACCTGTTCCCCACACTAGCCTTTCTACTGAATTCAGATTCAGCCTCAGCTCTCCAAATCTGATGGTGCCTACTGTGACACAGCTGAGTTAAAACAGCAGGTGCTTATTGAATGCCATTACCAGAAGGGCATTGAGAGGGTATAATGGAAGATGCAGATACTGATTTTAAAACAATTTCATTATTAGTGTCTAATTGAAACTAAAATAGATAAAAGTTATTATGCTAAAATGCTAAATTAACAGTTTCAGACAAAAGTACTTGTTCCAAGTAGGCACATGACTAAGCAACAAGTAAGAGGACAAACCGTAATTTTGGGGAAGAGGGAAAGGTAACTTCAGGCGAGAACTGAACTGGGACTTCCCTGGTGGTCCAGTGGTTAAGAATCTACCTGCCAATGTGGGCCTCATGAGTTCGATCCCCGGTCCGGGAAGATTTCACATGCCATAGGGCGACTAAATACTTACATGCACCATGACTGCTGAACCTGTGCTCTAGAGCCTGCCAGCCGCGACTACTGAAGCTCACATGCGCTAGAGCCTGTGCTCTGTGGCAAGAGAAGACCCCGAAACGAGAAGCCTGTGCAGCACAACTAGAGAATGGCGCCTGCCGGCAGAACTAGAAAGAAGCCCGCTTGCAGCAAGGAAGACCCAGTGCTGCCCAAAGTAATAAACCAATACATTTTAAAACAGGGTGGCTGAACAAAGGATTTAAGAAGAATGTAGAACTTTTAAATTTTTATTTATTGATTTAAATTTTATTTATATATAGTTATTTTTACCATATTGTGTTAATTTTTGCTGTACAGCAAAGTGACTCAGTTATAAAATATTTATTTTTTAATTGTGGTTAAAAAACTCATAAAATTTGCCATCTCAACTATCTTTAAGCGTTCAGTGAGTGGCATTAAGCATATTCACATGACTGAGCAGCAGCTCTCGGGGACTATTTTGTCTTGCCCAACAGGAACTCTAACCCTATTAAAGGACGGCACCCCTCCCCCTTCCCCTCCTCTAGGCCTCTGGCAACCACCTTTCTACTTTCTATTTCTGTGAACTTGACTATTTTAGGCCCCTTAAAGAAATGGGGTTATACAGTATTTGTCTTTTAAAGAAGAATGTTGATTTTGAGCTATGTAATTAAAGATGGGAGGACTAAATAGACAGAGATAAAAGGGGTTATGTTCTGCTCCAGTGCCTACCATCTTGCTGGGGTTTCTCTGCCCCTGGATGTGGGATATCTCCTCAAAGTCACTCCAGCACCACTCCAGAGCCTCTTCATGAAAGTGAAAGAGAACAGTAAAAAAGTTGGCTTAAAACTCAACATCCAAAAATCTAAGACCGTGGCATCTGGTCCCAGGACTTCATGGCAAATTGATGGGGAAACAATGGAAACAGTGACAGACTTTATTTTTTGGGCTCCCAAATCACTGCAGATGGTGACTGCAGCCATGAAATTAAAAGACACTTGCTCCTTGGAAGAAAAGCTATGACCAACCTACACAGCAAATTAAAAAGCAGAGACATTTCTTTGCCAACAAATGTCCATCTAGTCAAGGCTATGGTTTTTCCAGTAGTCATGTATGGATGTGAGAGTTGGACTATAAAGAAATCTGAGCGCTAAAGAACTGATGTTTTTGAACTGTGGTATTGGAGAAGACTCTTGAGAGTCCCTTGGACTGCAAGGAGATC
>NW_011494522.1:1042532-1043281 GCF_000754665.1 Bison bison bison
ATCAACAAACTGAAAGATAAAAACCATATGATTATCTCAATAGAGGCAGAGAAAGCCTTTGACAAAATGCAACATCCATTTATGATAAAAACCCTCCAGAAAGTAGGCATAGAAGGAACACACCTCAACATAATAAAAGCCATATATGATAAACCCACACCAAAAATTATCCTCAATGGTTAAAAATTTAAAGCATTTCCCCTAGTGTCAGGAACAAGGCAAGCGTGTCCACTCTCACCACTACTATTCAACATAGTATTGGAAGTTTTAGCCACAGCAATCAGAAAAAAAAGAAATAAAAGGAATCCAGATTGGAAAAGAAGAAGTAAAACTCTCACTGTTTGCAGATGACATAATCCTCTACATAGAAACCCTAAAGACTCCACCAGAAATTACTGCTGCTGCTGCTGCTGCTGCTAAGTCGCTTCAGTCGTGTCTGACTATGTGCGACCCCATAGATGGCAGCCCCAAGGCTCCCCTGTCCCTGGGATTCTCCTTAGGCAAGAACACTGGAGTGGGTTGCCATTTCCTTCTCCGATGCATGAAAGGGAAAAGTGAAAGTGAAGTCGCTCAGTCGTGTCCGACTCTTAGCGACTCCATGGACTGTAGAGCTAATCAATGAATATAGTAAAGTTGCAGGATATAAAATTAACACACAGAAACCCCTTGCATTCTTATACACTAACATGGGAAGATAGAAAGAGAAATTAAGGAAACAATTCCATTCACCATTGCAATGAAAAGAATAA
>NW_011494522.1:1043381-1046881 GCF_000754665.1 Bison bison bison
TGAAGGTGGGAGGAGAAGGGGATGACAGAGGATGAGATGATTGAATGGCATCACCGATTCAATGGACATGAGTTAGAGCAAGCTCCAGGAGTTGGTGATGGAATGGGAGGCTTGGCATGCTGCACTTCATGGGGTTGCAAAGAGTTGGACATGACTGAGCAACGGAACTGACTGATGTGGGCCAATACTCTCAGGTTATGGGTGTTTTGGGTGCTGTTCGCTGTGATTGTCTCCATGTGACTTTAGCTGCAGTTCCCAACTCAGGGAAGCGTCACTTGTATAAGACTCAGTGTAAATCATGGTCCAGAAGACAAAGAAGCTCTTGCCTAGAGTCCAGAAGCATGGACACTGGGTTCATTTGTCTTTGCTTGAACTGTGACATAACGGGGTATTTTGATTTGGGTTGGAAACAGAGGTCTTTGTTGTTTCCTTTTTCTTTGAGGAAACAAACATTACAATGGAAATTTTATATATGGGTTTATGTAATAATGAATATAGCATATTTCAACATGCTGTATTACTTTTAATCAACAATTCCATGTCATTAAGAAATGGTAAATGTTTTTTTATCTATGACTTGCAAAGAGACAAGGCTCTACAGCTCTGGTTCTTTCAGGTACAGTCTCTTCTTTAGTTTTGTGCTTAATCTTACTGGACAGGACGCACAACTCTCCTTCACATTTGGGCAGAACAGATCTCAAATGAGGAATCACCACAAGCCTATATGCCACCATAGTGTGGATTAGGAAAAGTGGCTTCTCTCTGAAGCCTGAACTTCTGAAGACTGAACACATAGCTTCTATCTGACAGAATATTGTCTTGATAGAGCAAAATGCTTTGCTGTCATCTGCTAGAACATTATAATAATAACTCGGGCAACTATATGAACAATGGCTTCTAGGGTTTATGCATACCCATGTGTATGCGGTACACACCCTGTACAACTGTATGCAGAAGTCCTTCAAAAGAATAAAGACAGTGAGTGGAAATGGAGCAGCCCACCTGGGTCTCTGTGTATAAAGACACAGGTGTTAACAGGAATAGATTTGTGTCCTACAGGACACAAATGTATCAGGGGGCAGAACCAAAATGGAAACCCACAACTTGCAGTATTATGAGATAGGCAGAAAAGAAATATCAACAACCTCAGATATGCAGATGATACCACTCTAATGGCAGAACGGGAAGAGGAACTAAAGAGCCTCTTGATGAGGGAGAAAGAGGAGTGTGAAAAAGTTG
The DNA here is from genome assembly GCF_000754665.1 of Bison bison bison. Lineage (NCBI taxonomy): Eukaryota > Metazoa > Chordata > Mammalia > Artiodactyla > Bovidae > Bison > Bison bison. The sequence goes on from NW_011494522.1 coordinate 1,044,621, forward strand.
GGTTAAAAGTCAACATTCAAAAAACCAAGATCATGGCATCTGATCCCATCACATCATGGCAAATAGATGGGGGAAATGTGGGAACAGTGGCAAATTTTATTTGGGGGGGGGCTCCAAAATCACTGTGGATGGTGACTGCAGCCAAAATGAAAAGACACTTGTTCCTTGAAAGAAAAGCCATGACCAAACTAGACAGCACATTAAAAAGCAGAAACATCACTTTGCAGACAAACATCCTTCTAGTCAAAGCTCTAGTTTTTCCTGTAGTCATGTACAGATGTGAGAGTTGGACCATAAAGAAGGCTGTCTGCTGAAGAACTGATGCTTTCAAATTGTGGTGTTGGAGAAGACTCTTGAGAGTCCCTTGAACTGCAAGGAGATCAAACTTGTCAATCCTAAAGGAAATCAACCCTGAATATCACTGGAAGGACTGATGTTTAAACTGGAGTTCCAATACTTTGGCCACCTGATGTGAAAAGCTGACTCATTAGAAAAGACCCTGATGCTGGGAAAGATTGAAGGCAGGAGGAGAAGGGGATGACAGAGGATGAGATGGTTGAATGGCATCATCAAGTCAATAGACATGAATTTGAGCAAGCTCTGGGAGATGACGAAGGACAGGGAAGCCTGGTGTGCTGCAGCCCGTGGGGTCATAAAGAGTCGGACATGACTGAGTGACTGAACAACAAAAATGCAGTACTTCAGAGTACATAAGATGTTTTTTATGTTTTTAACACATATTTCATTTTGGCATTTTCTTGTACCCTTTAAAGCAGGGGAACTGTTTATCCCAATTTTATGATAAGAATTAATAGGTTTATGTGACCTGTTTAAGGTCACGTGTTTGACAAAGCTAGGTTTTTAAATCAAATTCTTCTGAGTCCATGATTTTTTTAAATTATGTTGTGGTTTCTTTTTTTCTGATAAAGTTCCATCAAAGTATACTGCTTAAACTGTTCCTTAGACTTCCACTGCAAGGAATCAAATTTATTTTCCTTTGTATCTCAGCACAAAATACAGACTCCATTCCCAGCCATATTACTGAACAGGAGAAAGTGATGTTGGCCACTCACAGGCCTGGCCCATAATGCAATGCTGTTCTCCCTCTCTCTTACTGTGTTCGTGTCAACACCCCTAACAGCTCTAAAAACCACATGTTGCAAATAAGAAAGCCTCCCTCAACTTGCTTGAGTATTTGAATATCTACACTGGAAAGAGTCCTTCTTCTTCCAAGAGATAAACTTCTATTGAGTTTATTGAGCAATAAATAAGCTCCTATTAAGTTAAGACCCTGAGTTCTGGGGTTCTTTCTATTTCTTACAACAGCTAGTATTACCCTAATAATGTACTCTCTTTACATTATTTACATTTAGCCTCTACTGTATAAGTATTTCTCTCTTAGTTGCTTATCCCTGGCTGAAATTATTTAGGGGAGGTGCACATCTTTTCCTTCAGTCTGCTTTTGTACATCTCCCTGCTCCCTCTGGTTCTTTGAAGCACTTTGCCCTGCCCCCCCACCTTTTACAGCAATCTACTTTCTTCTGCATTACTTCCCCCCATGCACTAAGGATTTTAGTCGTTAGTTTACTAAATTTCTCACATCACTATTGTGTCTAGTTTTTGACCACTTCTTATCTCTCCAGTTCACCTACTCTAGTGTAAATGAGTGAGCAGAAAATGATTCTGCTCCAGTAATTCTTGGGCATGTTTAGGAACTCCAGTCCATTGACCTTGTTGTCCCACTGGCAAACATCCATCTATACCTAGTTAAGATTTCTTGGTCTTTTGTTAAGTGGTTTTCATGTACACTGATTCAGCTCCCTTGCCCCACCTCTTCTGTTTTTGCCTGGCAAAATTCCAGCCCTCAGTAAAGTCAACTTTCTTCTTATTTCACCTCTGTATCAACACAACTGAATATATCTGGAAAAATGCAGCAATGCTTACTGCTCTAACCTTAGATTTAGACCCACAAACCTCAATAGGATTTGAAGGGCTGATGCTGAAGCTGACGCTCCAATACTTTGGCACTTGATGTGAAGCACTCACTCACTGGAAAAGACCCTGATGCTGGGAAAGATTGAAGGCAGGACGAGAAGGGGATGACAGAGGATGAAATGATTGGATGGCATCACCAACTCGATGGACATGAGTTTGAGCAAGCTCTGGGAGCTGGTGATGGACAGGAAAGCCTGGTGGGCTGCAGTCCATGGGGTTGCAAAGAGTCAGACACAACTGAGCAACTGAACTGAACTGAACTGAAC
>NW_011494522.1:1046981-1047622 GCF_000754665.1 Bison bison bison
TTCACCATTGCAATGAAAAGAATAAAATACTTAGGAATAAATCTACCTAAAGAAACGAAAGACCTATATATAGAAAACTATAAAACACTGATGAAAGAAATCAAAGATGATAGAAATAGATGGATAAATATACCATGTTCATGGTTTGGAAGAATCAATATAGTGAAAATGAGTATACTACCCAAAGCAATCTATAGATTCAATGCAATCCCTATCAAGCTACCAACGGTATTTTTCACAGAACTAGAAGAAATAATTTCACAATTTGTATGGAAATACAAAACAAACAAACAAACAAAAAAAACCCAAATAGCCAAAGCAATCTTGAGAAAGAATAATGGAACTGGAGGAATCGACCTGACTGACTTCATACTATATTACAAAGCTACAGTCTTCAAGACAGTATGGTACTGGCACAAAGACAGAAATATAGATCAATGAAGCAAAATAGAAAGCCCAGAGATAAATCCGTGTACCTATGGACACCTCCTCTTTGACAAAGGAGGCAATATACAGTGGAGAAAAGACAATCTCTGACAACTGATGCTGGGAAAACTGGTCAACCACTTGTAAAGAATGAAACTAGAACACTTTCTAACACCATACACAAAAATAAACTACAAAATGGAATTAAAGATACT
>NW_011494522.1:1047722-1047855 GCF_000754665.1 Bison bison bison
TGTATAGATCAGTCTTATGGACTCTGTGGGAGAGGGAGAGGGTGGGGAGATTTGGGAGAATGGCATTGAAACATGTATAATATCATGTATGAAACAAGTCGCCAATCCAGGTTTGATGCACGATACTGGATGC
>NW_011494522.1:1047955-1053465 GCF_000754665.1 Bison bison bison
ACCTGTGGTGGATTCATTTTGATATTTGGCAAAACTAATACAATATTGTAAAGTTTAAAAATAAAATAAAATTAAAAAAAAAATATATGTGATTGACTAACACGGATATATACCCTTGGTCTGTTACTACAATTTACCTCTGCTCTAACAGTGTGAAAGCAGTCACAGACAATGCATAAATGAACAGACATAGCTATGTCCCCATAAAACTTTATTTACAAGAAGGGATGGTAGGTCACACTTGACTGAACAGGCACAGACTGCCAACTGCCAATACAACAATGTTGTTGTATTGCTTGGATTAAATGAATGGATAAACAAATGAGTGACAATCTCTTTGACAGCAGCCAACCATCTCCTGATTTGGTCCCCTCAGCTTGCTCCTGAATACTCATGGGCCTGTGGAAGAACCACAGCCCTGCATGGGGACAGCGCCCCATCACTCTTTAGGGTTGGGCGAGGAGCACATGGGACAAGCCTTATGCGTGCCGTGCTTCGCTCCCAAACGGATCAGGTGCGCGATGCTCTGAGCTCCCTGAAACTCACTCTACTTGGATGACTAAGAGTAGATCCTAAACTGTCTGTTTAGGGAAACTGTCCCCTCCACGATGGAGTCCTAACATTTCTCACCAGGACCTTTACCATTTGTCCTGTTTTTCGTTGTCCAATGTCATTATTTTCTCTTCCATTCCCCCTCACATAACACGGAAGAGCTTGCAGGTTTGGGGACATGTAGGCTTCCTCTCACTTCTAGGTCTATATACATCCTGTCTTTTCTGCACGGAAAACTTCTAACCACCTCCCTTCGATGACCAGGCTCACCATAATTTGTTCTTTAGGAGTCTGTCTGGATGCTGTTTTTCTTCTGTAAATTATTTGAAGCACTCCACGACCAGCGGTAGTCCTTGCTCTGTGTCCAGTAATCTCTTGCTTGTTCCAGTACTAGCTTTTATCACTTTGCATAGGAATCATTCTTTTGATAGTCTCTCCACATAATACTGGGCTTCCCTGGTGGCTCAGACGGTAATGAACCTACCTGCAATGCAAGAGATGCAGGTTCATTCCCTGGGTCGGGAGTATCCTCTGGAGAAGGAAATGGCAACCCACTCCAGCATTCTTATCTGGGAAATCTCATGAACAGAGACACCTAGCAGGCTACAGTCCATGGGGTTGCAAAGAGTCGGACACAACTGAGTGACTAACACTTTGACTTTCTCCCTAATACTGTGAGTGTTTCAAAGGTGGGTGCTATCTTGTACTTGCCAAGTTTAGCCCGTTATACACGGCCTGGCATGGACCAGTCCTTTAGTAAATATTTGTTGAATGAATGAATGACTGTGTGATGAGCAGTAGATTTTTCATAAAAGTGGCTGATGTTCCATAAACCTTATCCCTAGCGTCTTGATATCTCAGGTGGAGGAGGGTTGTCCTCTTGTCCCAGCCAGCAGACTGGGTAAGTGACTGTGTCTGCTTCTAGCTGGGAAGCCAGAGGTATAGCACTTTTGACTATAATACTAATTAATACTCGAGTATTAACCACCCAGAAAAGCAGTATTTCTTGGAAATAAGGTTGGGTGACTGGCTGTAGTCCTATATATATATAAAATCAGTGGCTGTGTGTGTGTAGGAAAAGCCTGATCATGGGGTCAGACTAATTTATGTTCATGTATGATATTTTCCCACTTTTTAAGTTCTCTGAGGTTCAATTTCCGGATCTGTAAAACAAGGATTAGTATGTATGTCCTGTAAGATTTCAGCCATATGGGAAAAGGGTCAGAGATAATATGCTTAGTACAGTGTCATCTGGTAGGGGCTAATCACAAGCGGTAGCTCCAGGCATAGCTCCAGTCTTATCAGTAGGGAACCCCGGAGTCAGTATTGCTTACAGAAGACAAAGAGGCTGTGCTGAGTCAATTTCACAACACCAACTTACATGTAATAGCAGCAGCTTCAGATGGAGATTGTCTGCACTTCTGGGTTTTCCAGCCCTGGTAAGGTTGAGGCAAATGTACATGGCTCGAAAATTCCCATTTATTATGTGGGCCTGAAACTCCAATACTTTGGCCACCTGATGCAAAGAACTGACTCATTTGAAAAGACCCTGATGCTGGAAAAGATCGAAGGCAGGAGGAGAAGGGGAAGACAGAGGTTGAGATGGTTGGATGGCATCACCGACTCAGTGGACATGAGTTTGAGTAAACTCCAGGAGTTGGTGATGGACAGGGAGGCCTGGTGTGCTGCGGTTCATGGGGTTGCAAAGAGCTGTACAAGACTGAGCAATTGAACTGGACTGAACTGATGTGGGTCTTAGCTTCTTGGGAACAAGGCATGTGAACTCAGGCATGTGCTCATGTGCATGCACACACACACACATATACACATGCACACACCAGAGGATTTTTCCATTTAATTTGCGTTCACTCAATTTGCCACTGACATTTGACAGAGCTGAAGCAACTGAGCATGAACACATGCAAGAAATGCATGATAGACTGATTACTAAGTCATAAACATTTTTCTTCAGCGCAACAGCACTGAGATAAGTGCTGGTGTTACTTCCAGCTTCTTCTCGATATTAAAATTTACCCAGAAAGTAAAGGTCAGTGGAAGAGCTCACCACTTGCAAGGAGAGTGTTGGAGGGAGGGAGTTCCTTTTCTGCTAGATAGTCATGACGCTGGGGAGGAAATCATGTCAGGCATTTTCCATGTCTGCCAGTTCCCCTAGTGTCTTGGGGGCCACAAGCTTACTTTCCTTTGCCAGCACATTTAATTTACAAGATGATTGTCTCACAAAACACAGCAGTTACATTTATGAGAACATGTGCAAAGTTAAACCACTGACCCAGGAGTCAAATGAAATTTGCCATAAATGATTGAGCTTGTTCTTTGCTTTTATTAAAGCAAACAAGCCCTTTGTCCCTTAATTTTACAAATAAGTGCTATTGCAACAAATAGGAGCTTTACAGGTCCAATAAGGACTACAAGCAACAGAAGTGTGACTTTCCCAGAGAGATCAAAGATTTCCCTCTGCTTATTGGACACAGGTTAGGGCGCTTGTCTCTCATTTTATTAACACAGGCCTGGCATCTGTGGTGGCTCCTTGGGATATTCCTTGGTAAATCAGAACCCTAGATAAATTGGACATAAGGTCTCACAATGACTTGGACTTCACCCAGGCAGGCCTCAGGTAGGACCTGCTCCATATGCTGACTTATGTTAAGCAGATAAAAAGGCTTGTTTGGCACCAACAGGAGCCTCCATGTTTCTTCATGGGCAGTGTAAATGAAGAAGGCATATGTCAGCCTAACTGCTATCATCTACAATACTGTAGGGAAGAGAGGATGGGAATAGAAAATGCACAGAATGTATTTAATAGGCCAACCTGTCAACCAGTTGCACTTTTTGCAGAACTTCTAACACATGGAAACATTTTGAGATTTTACCATGCTGGGCATCTTTGGAGAGTTTCTGTGCTTGTTATCATCATCGTTATTATCAATCATCAAATGAGCTAGCTGCAGGGCATTGTGGTGGGAGCTATGGAGGGTACCAAGAAAGAAGTGTGAGACATAATCCATGCTGGGGTGACATGCTAGTGGTCAGAACTGGCTGGGGAAGGCCTGCAGGGAGGCGAGAGTGAGACAGGGAGCTCACTGGCCCCTGGAACTCAGATAATTTGGGACTTTTAAACATACCTCCAAAAGTCCTTTTTTTCTGTAGGACATACAACTCTTTCAGAGGTTTTAGCCTGGTAAGTCAGGGGCCCAAGCCCTTGATTATCTCTAGGGCTGGTGAATGAAAACCAAAGTGAAAAATTAGTTACAGTATAAGGCAGTATATCACATGTTTATAGTGATGCCCAAGTGCAACACCCAGTAGGAACTTAGAGTCTTCTATTTGCTGTCGGCTTCTGAAAGTTTGGCAATAAGGAGTTCGTGATCTGAGCCACACTCAGCTCCTGGTCTTGTTTTTGTTGACTGTATACAGCTTCTCCATCTTTGGCTGCAAAGAATATAATCAATCTGATTTCGGTGTTGACCATCTGGTGATGTCCATGTGTAGAGTCTTCTCTTGTGTTGTTGGAAGAGGGTGTTTGCTATGACCAGTGCATTTTCTTGGCAAAACTCTATTAGTCTTTGCCCTGCTTCATTCCATATTCCAAGGCCAAATTTGCCTGTTACTCCAGGTTTTTCTTGACTTGCTGCTTTTGTATTCCAGTCCCCTATAATGAAAAGGACATCTTTTTTGGGTGTTAGTTCTAAAAGCTCTTGTAGGTCTTCATAGAACCGTTCAACTTCAGCTTCTTCAGCGTTACTGGTTGGGGCATAGACGTGGATTACCGTGATATTGAATGGTTTGCCTTGGAAACGAACATTCTGTCGTTTTTGAGATTGCATCCAAGTACTGCATTTCGGACTCTTTTGTTGACCATGATGGCTACTCCATTTCTTCTGAGGGATTCCTGCCCAGAGTAGCAGATATAATGGTCATCTGAGTTAAATTCATCCATTCCAGTCCATTTTAGTTCTCTGATTCCTAGAATGTCGACGTTCACTCTTGCCATCTCCTGTTTAACCACTTCCAATTTGCCTTGATTCATGGACCTAACATTCCAGATTCCTATGCAATATTGCTCTTTACAGCATCAGACCTTGCTTCTATCACCAGTCACATCCACAACTGGGTATTGTCTTTGCTTTGGCTCCATCCCTTCATTCTTTCTGGAGTTATTTCTCCACTGATCTCCAGTAGCATATTGGGCACCTACTGACCTGGGGAGTTCCTCTTTCAGTATCCTATCGTTTTGCCTTTTCATACTGTTCATGGGGTTCTCAAGGCAAGAATACTGAAGTGGCTTGCCATTCCCTTCTCCAGTGGACCACATTGTATCAGACTTAAATTGAAGAAAGTAGGGAAAACCACTAGACCATTCAGGTATGACCTAAATCAAATCCCTTATGATTATACAGTGGAAGTGAGAAATAGATTTAAGGGCCTAGATATGAATGATAGATAGAGTGCCTGATGAACTATGGATGGAGGTTCATGACATTGTACAGGAGACAGGGATCAAGACCATCCCAATGGGAAAGAAATGCAAAAAAACAAAATGGCTGTCTGAGGAGGCCTTACAAATAGCTGTGAAAAGAAGAGAAGCAAAAAACAAAGGATAAAGGAAAGATATAAACATCTGAATGCAGAGTTCCAAAGAATAGCAAGGAGAGATAAGAAAGCCTTCCTCAGCGATCAATGCAAAGAAACAGAGGAAAACAACAGAATGGGAAAGACTAGAGATCTCTTCAAGAATATTAGAGATACCGAGGGAACATTTCATGCAAAGATGGGCTCAATAAAGGACAGAAATGATATGGACCTAACAGAAACAGAAGATATTAAGTAGAGGTGGCAAGAATACACAGAAGAACTGTACAAAAAACATCTTCACTCCCAAGATAATCATGATGTGTGATCACTCACCTAGAGCCAGACATCCTGGAATGTGAAGTCAA
>NW_011494522.1:1053565-1054131 GCF_000754665.1 Bison bison bison
TACCCCCTTCTCCAATTCAGAATGCACAGAAGTGTTAAAAAAAAATAAAATCCTTGGCACGTGCTCAGGCCACATCAATTCTTACTCATCTAGTATCACTAAATGAGAAACTGCATGAGCAATCATTGGTAAAGTTACAGCAGCTAAACAGTTGTTAAATACTGTTAGTGAATCACATATAGTGCTGCTTACTATATGCCAATCACTGTTCTATGCCAGTGCTGCTTATTTATGTGAACCAATCTCCACTAAAACTCTATGGTGTGTCCACTATCAATACCCTCATTTTATTTCTGGGAACACTGAGGCACGAGTCATGATTAACTTTTCCAAAGTCTCAAAGCTGGTGTTAATAGTTGGCAGGCCTGAGATGAACCCAGTCTGGCTGTAGAGTAGACCTTTTGACTCCTACACTCCTTGTAAGACTGCTGCTGCTGCTGTACTAAGTCGCTTCAGTCGTGTCTGACTCTATGTGACCCCATAGACAGCAGCCCACCAGGCTCCCCCATCCCTGGGACTCTCCAGGCAAGAACACTGGAGTGGGTTGCCATTTCCTTCTCCAATGC
>NW_011494522.1:1054231-1071314 GCF_000754665.1 Bison bison bison
ACCTAGAGCCAGACATCCTGGAATGTGAAGTCAAGTGAGCCTTAGAAAGCATCACTATGAACAAAGCTAGTGGAGGTGATGGAATTCCAGTTGAGTTATTTCAAATCCTGAAAGATGATGCTGTGAAAGTGCTGCACTCAATATGCCAGCACATTTGGAAAACTCAGCAGTGGCCACAGGACTGGAAAAGGTCAGTTTTCACTCCAATCCCAAAGAAAGGCAATGTCAAAGAATGCTCAAACTACCACACAATTGCACTCATCTCACACGCTAGTAAAGTAATGCTCAAAATTCTCCAAGCCAGGCTTCAGCAATACCTGAACTGTGAACTTCCAGATGTTCAAGCTGGTGTTAGAAACGGCAGAGGAACCAGAGATGAAATTGCCAACATCCGCTGGATCATGGAAAAAGCAAGAGAGTTCCAGAAAAACATCTATTTCTGCTTTATTGACTATGCCAAAGCCTTTGACTGTGTGGATCACAATAAAGTGTGGAAAATTCTGAAAGAGATGGGAATATCAGACCACCTGACCTGCCTCTTGAGACATGTGCATGCAGGTCAGGAAGCAACAGTTAGAACTGGACATGGAACAACAGACTGGTTCCAAATAGGAAAAGGAGTGCGTCAAGGCTGTGTATTATCACCCTGCTTATTTAACTTCTATGCAGAGTACATCATGAGAAATGCTGGGCTGGAAGAAGCACAGGCTGGAATTAAGATTGCCGGGAGAAATATCAATAACCTCAGATATGCAGATGACACCACCCTTATGGCAGAAAGTGAAGAGGAACTCAAAAGCCTCTTGATGAAAGTGAGAGAGGAGAGTGAAAAAGTTGGCTTAAAGCTCAACATTCAGAAAACTAAGATCATGGCATCCGGTCCCATCACTTCATGGGAAATAGATGGGGAAACAGTGGAAACACTGTCAGACTTTATTTTTGGGGGCTCCAAAATCACTGCAGATGGTGATTGCAGCCATGAAATTAAAAGACGGTTATTCCTTGGAAGAAAAGTTATGACCAAACTAGATATCATATTGAAAAGCAGAGACATACTTTGCCAACAAAGGTCTGTCTAGTCAAGGCTATGGTTTTTCCAGTGGTCACGTATGGATGTGAGAGTTGGATTGTGAAGAAAGCTGAGTGCCGAAGAATTGATGCTTTTGAACTGTGGTGTTGGAGAAGACTCTTGAGAGTCCCTTGGACTGCAAGGAGATCCAACCAGTCCATTCTGAAGGAGATCAGCCCTGGGATTTCTTTGGAAGGAATGATGCTAAAGCTGAAACTGCAGTACTTTGGCCACCTTATGTGAAGAGTTGACTCGTTGGAAAAGACTCTGATGCTGGGAGGGATTGGGGGCAGGAGGAGAAGGGGACGACAGAGGATGAGATGGCTGAATGGCATCACTGACTCGATAGACGTGAGTCTGAGTGAACTCCGGGAGTTGGTGATGGACAGGGATGCCTGGCGTGCTGCGATTCATGGGGTCGTAAAGAGTCGGACACAACTGAGCGACTGAACTGAACTGAACTGAACTCTGAAAGTTTATGTCTTTTGGTTAAGGAATGGCTTATTGCAGACCATACTTTGATCATGAGTTCTTGTCAAGTTTTCCCAGGCCTTCTTTTCGTGCATTTAATTTTCCTCAGCATTTCCTGCAGCTCTCACAAGAAGATGGAGCATTTAGATGCCTTTTACAACAGGGAACTGATGTGCTCAGGTATGTTGGGAATGGTTTTTCCAGCTTTTCTCACCTAGACCTAACTCTGAACTGACAGCTTCCTCATTTGTGTGTGTGTGTATTTAATATTTATATTTATTTATTTAGTTGGTTGGGTCTTAGTTGCTGCACACAGGATCTTTGATCTCCACTGCAGCCTGTAGGGTCTAGATCCCCCACCAGGGACGGAAGCCACGCCCCTGCATTGGGAATGCAGAGTCTTAGTCACTGGACCACCAAAAAGTCCCCCTTATTGATATTTTCATTCTTTCTCTCAGCACTTAGTATGATATTTTGTTGCACTTATGAGCTTAAACTTCTGTTTACTAGATTAGAAGCTTCTTGAGGACAGGAGTCACATCTTTTCACATTTGCATACTCAATGCCTAATAGAGGGAACCACCCACCACCCAACCACCCCGCCCCAGTATTCAATATCTATGAATGAGGATTTAGGAAGCCTTCCAAGATAATGCGAAAGGACTCATCTGAACCTCACCCTCCCTGATTATTCTTGATAAATGATTATTTCTATTATGACATGTAATTCAATATCAACATAAACTGAAGGAACAAGGAATGCAGTGACTCTAAAATCATTATTATATGATCTCAGAGTACATTGGTGGAATCACTGCTTACTTGCACAGGAAGCTAGATTATTACTAATTAATGTGTGTCTCCAGAAAGCATTTCAATTAATGGAAGGGGAAGCAACTCTCAGGTGTGTTGGATGAGAGGCTAATGACTGCTGTTAACATTTCAACTGGAGAGTTTACATGTGGTTGAAAATCTATACTATGGATGCCTTAAGAGAATACATGTTATTTTCAGTATTTATTGACTGCCTACTGTGTGCCAAATCTTCTCTTGGCAGGCTATTTCCTGAATGAGCTCATAACTTACTCCAGGGATTTGGCTATGGAAGTAATTTAATGTGATTGGACAGAAAAATGACTCCATTCATCAAACTGATATATTTACAAATTAAAATATATGAATCAGGATTTATGCTCCTATAGTTCATTTATTATAATAAATATTAGAAATCTAGTGCTCACTTCAGCAGTACATATACTAAAATTAGAATATATATTACATTGAAGAGTAGCATGGCCTTGTACAAAGATGACATGCAAATTTGTGAGGCATTCCATATTTTTAAAAAATCCATTAGAACTCTACATCTAGGCTACATCAAATTAATGAATATTTTAATAAAGAAAATGTAATTTAAAAAAATTCACTTTCAAGTCATTTAGCTTAAAAGATTTGTCCCAAATCTACCCATAATTTGAGAACATATGTACAGGCTGTGTTTTCTTTGGAATTTGACTGTTGTGTGAAGTGATTATCTGGTAATTGAAACAGTGCAGAATTTTCTTTACTTTGAAGTGCATGTATGTTTGGTCACATTTCTGCTGAGGTAGTACAGTGTGATCATTTTCATTGCTTTTCTTCTATTAATACTGCAGAAACTTTTTCAATAAGAGAAGCTGGTTGCAATCTCAACTTTAAAATAGGCAAAGAACTTTCCATGCAAAACAAAATTCTCTTCTATTTAGTTGACCAGAAGGAGGCTCTCTTCTACCTCCCTGTATGAAGTTAGACTAAAAACTTGTGAACTTACTTCTTCTAGGTGGTTCTAAAGTGTCCCAAGCTATCTCTGTCATTGGTGGTAGAAGGGGCAGCACCCTGAAATTTTCCCTGGAGGAACAGAATTTAAATTTGCAATCATGGATAAGAAGTGAGTGTTAAGTGTTCTTTCCTTCCAGCTCAGTCATATATTTCTCTTCTAGCTGAATAACAATTAATAAAAATGTTAGGATAAAACACTCCCCGTTAACTTGGGCTATTTCAACATTCCTTAACTTAATTGTTATGGCTTTGTTTTTCAAGACTGTCCTTAAATCTCCAATATGATTTTTAAGAGTATTTTGAAATGAATCAGTAAGGCATTTGGATTTTTAAAAAGTATAGTTATGCTTCTACCTACTTATCCCTCTTTGTATATGTGTATAAGTAAGATACAGCCTATGTATCTATAAGTAAGAGACATTTCTCATGTGTATAAATAGGATAATCTCACTCATCCCAGATGCTCTAATTACATTGCTTTTATCAATAAAGAAGCCACCCAGTGGCAGGTATGTGTCCCAAGGGTATTAGACACAGCTTTGAAAAATCAATAAAACTTGTCATAGGTTGAACTGTGTCTTCCAAAAAGATAGGCTGACGTCTTAAACCCAGGGATCTGTGAATGTGACCTTTTTTGGAAATAGATTCTTACAGTTGCAGCCAAACTAAAATAAGGTCACCAGGGTGGGCTCATAATCTAATATGACTGGAGTCCATATAAGAAGAGGAAGATGCCGTGTGAAGGCACAGAGACAGAGAGACACGCAGGAAAGAGGGCTGTGTGACAAGAGAGGGAGAGACTGGAGTGAAGCCGCCGCAGACCTGGGGGCACCAAGGATTGTGGGCCCCGCCAGGAGGCAGTGAGAGCGCCCCCGCCAGGAGACAGTGAGAGCGCCCCCGCCAGGAGACAGTGAGAGCGCCCCCGCCAGGAGACAGTGAGAGGCAAGGAGCGACTCTGCCTCTTCGGACCCCTTAGCAGGCTCCTTCTGACACCTTGATTTCAGAACTTTTGGCCTCTAGAACTGTAAGAGAATAATTTTCTATTGTTTTAAGTAAAGAAAAAAAAAAAAAAAGAAGCCACTAGTAGATTCAGAATACTGAACAGAAGGTCCAAATCCTTGAGAGTAAAGAGGGGTGTGAAGATGCAACCGTCACTGTGGGTACACAATCTGCCATATGATGTCATGAGATCATCTTGAACCAATGGATTTTTGAGTGGTCATCCCTCTTCATTGTCTTGGAGGGCAGTTTATGTGGTTGTTGCAGAAAACAGCATTGTTGCTCTTTTGAGAAGCCTTTCCCTTTAACGATGGAGCAGAGCTAGTTATGAAATACCCAACTGTGACTAATTTTGGAGGAGTAACGTCTCACATAAATTGTCTCCTGGAGATGCTGTTGGAGCCAGTGAACAGCAGAATGATGATGAGTTTATCTGTGCTAATTGTGCCTTTGAGGAATTTTTTTCTGGACAGAGCACAAAGCAGATCAATGATGCACTTCTCACCTCTTTGGCATGAAGATTCTGATTGTTGATAACTGTGGTAGGCAGAATAATGACCCTGAACATCTCCATGCCCTAATCTCTGGAACCTGTGAATATGCTGTTTCATGGTAAAAAAAAAAGAGCTTTGCAGAGGTAATTCAGGTTATAGATATTACGATGAGGAGATGATTGTAGTGGGGCCAGTCTAATCACATGATCCCTTAAAAGCAGAGAACTTTCTCCAGCTGGAGGAAGATGTAGCAGAAGGAAAAGCCAGAAAATTCCAAGTGTGAGAAGGAGTCTATGCACTGTTGGTCATTCTAAGATGTCAGGGGTCACATGTGAGGGCTGAAAAGAAGCTTATAGAGCTAGGGCCATGCCTCATTGACAGCCTGTAGGGAAATGGGGACCTTAGTCTTAAACTCCAAGGAAGTGAACTCAGCCAACAACACAAATGAGCTTGAAACCTGATTCTTCCCTAAACCTCTGGGTAAGGAGTACAGCCTTGCCCTCATCTTGATTTTAGCTTGGTGAACCACATAACAGGCTTATGCCCTACAGAAACTAAGATAATGAATTTGTGCTGTTGCCAAGTCACTAAGTTTGTGGCAATTTGTCACAGTATCAGTGGAAAACTAAATCAGAAAACATTTGGAAGAAAATGGTGTTTGTGTTGGATTGTGACTTTGGTAGTGGACTGTTACAATGAATCATGCCTCCATGAATCTAGTCCAGTGACTTTGGGCTTTAGCCACTGGATATTAACAAATGTAATAACAACAGAGACATGACAAATTTATTTGTTTCCTATTGACTTTTAAACAAATTACACAAATTTACTGGCTTGAAACAAAACAGACATAATTTCGTAGATCAGAAGTTTCACTGGGCCAAAAGTCAAGATCTCAGCAGGACTGCATTCCTTCTAGAGGCTCTAGGGGAGCATCTATCTCTTTGCCTTGTCCAGCTCTGAAGGTCCCTTCATTCCTTGGCTTATGGCCCCTTCCTGCCCCTTCAAAGACATCAATATAACATCAATTTTCCCTTACTCTTTTTTCCTTCTTATAGAGACTCTTGTGATTACATTAGGACCATTAGCATAAGCCAGGCCAATTCTTCCACCTCACCGTAACTTAATCACATATGCACCATCTCTTTTGCAATGTAAGATAACATATTCACAGGTTTGGAGGCTTAGAGCAAGGGTATCTTTATAGGGAGCATTATACTACCTACTCCTAAAGTGTTGCTTTGTGTGTTTATATTCTTGGAATGCTCACTCTTTGAATTCCCCCTCTTGAAATACAATTTCTGTACTGTAGGAAATCCAAGCAACCATGTAGGGAGGCCTCCACATAGAGGAATCAAGGCCTCAGGCCAACACTCCTATCTGACCTCCCAGCTGGCAGCCAACACCAGCTCCCTTCCCTGTAAGCATGGCCATTGTAGACCTTTCAACTAGCCCTGTACCCTACCCATCACCACAGAGGTGGAACTGCCTGCTCAATGCAGAGAATCATGAAAGATAATTAACGGTAGTTGCTCTTTTAAGCTCCCAAAGTTTGAGAGTGCTGTGTTATGTGGCAATGGACAATTGAAATAATGTTGTAGTCCCTTTTATAACTACCTGCTGCTGCTAAGTTGCTTCAGTTGTGTCCGACTCTGTGCGACCCCATAGACGGCAGCGCAGCAGGCTTCCCTGTCCCTGGGATTCTCCAGGCAAGAACACTGGAGTGGGTTGCCATTTCCTTCTCCAATGAATGAAAGTGAACAGTGAAAGTGAAGTTGCTCAGTTGTGTCTGACTCCTAGTGACCCCATGGACTGCAGCCTACCAGGCTCCTCCATCCATGGGATTTGTCAGGCAAGAGTACTGGAGTGGGGTGCCATTGCCTTCTCTATTATAACTACCTAACTACTTGAAATAGATGAATTCTGATCTGAGGAAGATGGGTTCTTTTTCAGGCATTCAGGTGAAATAGATGACACAGGTCAAAATGCATACAGTCAAGAGTGCAGTGCCCGGCACATGGTTAAGTTTAGTCACTCAGTCGTGTCTGGCTCTGTGACCCCATGGACTGTAGGCTTCCCTGTCCATCACCAACTCCTGGAGCTTGCTCAGACTCATGTCCATTGAGTTGATGATGCCATCAAACCATCTCAACCTCTGTTGTCCTCTTCTCCTCCTGCCCTCGATCTTTCCCAGCATCAGGGTCTTTCCCAATGCGTCAGTTTTCGCATCAGGTGGCCAAAGTATTGGAGCTCAGCATCAGCACATAATAGGTGTTGTAAAATTATAATTGGCTTTTTCCAAGCAGTCTTTCTGCTGCAGACATTTCCACGTGACTCCTTATTGAAAGAGATTTCTCTCTTTTCGAGATGTATTTGATTTGGCGTATAATGAAGTATAATGTATTACTTGATAATTTTGCTTGGTGGCCCATAATTTAAAGTCATAAAGTCTTAACCTGAAAAATATCTATATTTGTTTCAAAATATCATTTCTCAGAAAATACATCATAACTAAAATTTTGAATATGAAGTAGAGTCTTACAGTTCATATTGTTTAATTGTACTGTCACAGAAGAATCTCTTTTCCTTAGTTTGTTCAATTGCTGTAAGTGACTTATGAAAGTAATATAATTATAACTTGTAATCATAAATGCATTCATAGATTTCATGGAGCAAGCTGAATATGAAACTGTTCATTTGGAGCCAAATTGATTACCATTTGAAAACAGTAAATGGAGTAGCTGATTAGAATACATTGAAAAGAGTCATGATTTAATTTTTTACCACTTAGAAAACTCTGATGCTATGTGTCTTAATGGCAGTTTTGAGGGGCATAAGGATTGACATGTTTTCCTGAGCTAAGTGATATGGCTGTGCTGACTCAGCGAAAAATGCACATTTCAGAAATACTTGAAGTAAGTGATACAATGCAATGTCATGTGATCAAAATCACCACCTGAGTATTAAAAATGTGAGTGAAATTTATAAGTAAGGTTTATTAAGCTCATTTAAAGCAACACACTGTGAGATTTGGCAGAAATCCAGCTTTGTGGAGGTTTTCAAGTTTTCATAGCAGTACTTGAATGGGTTAGGTTCACGTTGTGTTCAACCTGCTTTTCTTTCTCCCCACCTTGGAATCTCCACATTGAAGCTAGAGATATTTTTGAAAAACTCACAAGTCTGTCAATCCCCTGCTTAAAGCTCTTTAGTGGTTCCCTGTTGCTTCCACATAAAGCCTTTGCTCAGCATATAGGGCTCTGCTTGATCTGCTACTGCTGATCCTGCAGTCTTATCTCTTAGTGGTTTTCCTTTGCTTCTATGGCTCCAGACCTGGAGAAGAACTTATAATTTCCTAACCTCTTTTCTCTAGGCACTGCAGCCTGGCTATTTGCAGCACATCTGTAAAACCTTGTTTAAGTGTCACATCATCCAGAAAGATTTTCTTGACCCTCTTTACCAGGGAGCCTAAGAGAAATACCCTATCCACTTGAAGTACCTGTTTTACTCATTTGCTAGCACTGATCAAGCTATATCACAGTTGTTTCTTTCTTTCTTTCTTTTTTTTTTTTTTTTTTTACAATTGTTTCTTTAATTGTTAACTTCCCTCAATTGAGCACAAGTGCCTGTTGGGAATATTGTCAGGTTCACAATGGAATCAGATGCCATGTACAGTGCCTGGCACACAGAGGGACCCGAAACAAATTCACTGAATGAAAAATGGATATATTTGTTCAAAGGGAACAGGGTATAAAACAACCACCATCAGTGCCTGGCATTTAGTAGAGACTGGGTGTATGCTCACTCATTCACCCCTCATCACGGATCAACACCACAGGATTTGTCGTTAGGCGCCTGCCATTTCCCACTGGTTTACCATGTGTTATTTACAAAGCAGTGAGCTGTTTGACTGTATGGTAACACCTTATAGAGCAATTTTCTTGGAATAAAATAGGCTGGACCTTTGAAACTGTAGCTTCTCATTTCTAGACCTTGGCATCTTATGACTTTTAATGTGCTTCCTTTTGGGTCTGGCTGGCTCCTTTCAGTTTAGTTCTTAGTCCAAATGGTTTCTTATTAGAGAGCCTTTCTTGACCACTTACTTCAAATTCCTCCCCTCTGTCCTGTTTCCAGCTGATTTCAGCTATTACATCAAGTGGATTTAGTGCTTTCCATACTTATCACTCAGAGAAGGCAATGGCACCCCACTCCAGTACTCTTGCCTGGAGAATCCCAGGGATGGGGGAGCCTGGTGGGCTGCCGTCTGTGGGGTCGCACAGAGTCGGACACGACTGAAGCAACTTAGCAGCAGCAGCATACTTATCACTACATAAACTTATCTTGCTTATGTATTTCTTTTGCTTATTGACTATTACCACCGTACAGAATGAAAGTCTATGAGGAGACTTACCTGGTGACGTGTCCAGTGGTTAAAACTCTATGCTTCCACTGCATGGGGTACGGACTTAGTCCCTGGTTGAGGAACTAAGATCCCACATGCTATGAGACATGGCCAAAAAAAAAATAAAAATAAAAATTGATGCAAAAAAATCCATGATGAACAAAAAATAATTAAAAAAAAAAAGTCTATAAGATCAGGGCCCAGCCTGTTGCCGCAGTGCTTTGAACACTAGCTGGCATGTGGTGGGTGAATCCATGCATGAAGGAACCTTGAAAGAAAGCTTCCTCCAGCATTACCCCATGGCCAGTGTCCCTCAGAATCATCTCAGCTGCCATTATACAAACAAGGGTTCTCATCCGACAAATATTCAAATGCACATGTGAAGTGATATACTTGATACAATTTGTACATCCTATGATGACTTTCTATCAAGTCAATAGAACAGATGGCCAATAATTGTTAGTGACTTTCACTGGGGAAGAGAGAAAACGGCCAGATGATCTTGTGTAATCTATTAATTTTGGAAAGTACTGTGGCAAAATAATAGAATTTCTTTTATTTAAACAACATGAGTAGGGGCTTCCCTGGTGGTCCAGTGGTTGGCATTCTGTGCTTACAATGCAGACGGCATGAGTTCTATCTCTGTGGCGGAAATAAGATCCCACATGCTATGCAGTGCAGCCAAGAAAACATAAAAACATGAGTAATATGAAAGCTATAATAAATTTTCTAATAAAAATATGCTAATAAAATTAGCTTTGGGGGGAATACCTAGTCATCTTTTCTTTGATTTTCTTGAGTGGCTTGTGCCCTAAACCCTGAAAGGAGGGCAGTACTGAAGGGGAAAACCTCTCTCTATGGCTGATTTCTTTCTAATTGACATATTGGTTGGTGAGATAGGATTAGAAAGCCATTCACTGGCTTGTAGTAATCGGTGGGTGAAGTCACCATGCACCCCGGTCTCTGGTGTGTCACAGAGGGTA
This sequence comes from Bison bison bison, assembly GCF_000754665.1. Classification (NCBI taxonomy): domain Eukaryota; kingdom Metazoa; phylum Chordata; class Mammalia; order Artiodactyla; family Bovidae; genus Bison; species Bison bison. The sequence goes on from NW_011494522.1 coordinate 1,064,465, forward strand.
TTATAGTCCATTTTGCTCCACACAGGTGTTTTGGCTAAGATAGCTCTGTAGCTTCAGCCTTTCCCAAGATAGACCCCAAGGTCGAAATATGGGGAAAGAGTGGGACAAGTATTAGGGAACTTTACTAGTACTATAATGTAGCCAGTGCTCAGTTCAGTTCAGTTCAGTCTCTCAGTGGTGTCTGACTCTTTGCGACCCCATGAATCGCAGCACGCCAGGCCTCCCTGTCCATCACCAACTCCTGGAGTTCACTCAGACTCACGTGCATCAAGTCAGTGATGCCATCCAGCCATCTCATCCTCTGTCGTTCCCTTCTCTTCCTGCCCCCAATCCCTCCCAGCATCAGAGTCTTTTCCAATGAGTCAACTCTTCGCATGAGGTGGCCAAAGTACTGGAGTTTCAGCTTTAGCATCATTCCTTCCAAAGAAATCCCAGGGCTGAGTGCTAGAGAGTGCTAAATCCATTCAGCAATTTTTTTGACCCCCATCTAGTCTCCTTTATTTGTTCTTCAAGTTTATCAGAACCCATAGGGGAAAAGATGAGAGAGTAGGTTTTCTAGACCCTCCAACACCAATAAGTTCATTTCCTTCATGAATGGGAATGTTTCTTTGGTTTCTTAGCAGAAGAAAACTTTAGGGAATATGAGAATTACATGTTACTGACTTCAGAAAGTATTGGAATGTAATTTCTCTAAGTAAATGAAATGTGTGTAATTTAGAAATGACTTTTTATTTAGAACCTGAAGTTGTGACCTTTAAATGATACCTATATTCTATAGTATTCATACCATGTAAAATCTGGAGCTAGGCTCAGTGAAAGGCTGTATTTGACAAAAGTCAGCAAAGCGTTCATGAGCAAACATTTCTGGCTGTCAACTATTAAGTAGTATACTGTTTCTCTTTATTTTCACTAATTCTGTACACTTCTGCAATGTGATGGTGGAAAGTGCTTACAATAATTGTTGGGCTTCTGTATTTGTTTTAGGAAATTTGCGCCTCAAAAACATCAAAGTGCTGTTTCATAGGTAGTGTTTCCATAAGTCTAGAAATTTAATACATATCACTATCATCACTTGACTATAGAAAAACAGGAAGTATAACAAGGTTGTCTCATTATTTTCACTGTAATTTGACCCCACTCTAAACTCCTGCTTCCCTGGTGGCTCAGCCTAGTAAAGAATCTGCCTGAAATGTGGGAGATCTGGGTTCGATCCCTGGTTTGGGAAGATCCCCTGGAGAAGGAAATGGCAACCCACTCCAATATTCCTGCCTGGAGAATCCCATGTACAGAGGAGCCTGGTGGGCTGCGATCCATGGGGTTGCAAAGAGTTGGACACGATTAAGGGACTAACACATACACACTAAACTCCTAGGGCTTTTGCAATCTCATTTGACTGTAATTCAAATTTAAACAAAAGGCCAAAATACTTTGATATCTAAGAATATAACGTAAAAACCTGTTGTAAGCTGACATTAAACTCTCTTTCTGTATGAAGATATAGACAGTTTTCCCTGAAAGTGTCACTTAACCAATGAAGGGCTACTCCCAGTAGGAGATGACAAAGGGATAGAATGTGACAAATGCTACCTTGTTTTAGCAAAAATCTCATCTTTTAAATTTCAAAAATAGGATATACCAAAAGTTATCTAAAATTTTGGAACGTGAAAGCTTTTTAACCCAAATCATAGTATTGATTATTTTAGTTAGGCCTAGGGCATTTCTTATATAGCCTTCAGTTCTTCCCATCTTCTGGCTATAATATGCAAGAACACAGATGAATAAAGGTACAGATCTTTGTTTTTCATTTTCCTAGGCTTACCGGATCAGAAGTTAAACCTGCCTATTTCGCGATCTAATCAATTTTCTTTGGTTTAACACCAAGACTAATGCCTCCCCTTCTTAGGCTCTTCCAACTTATTTGAACTTAGCATTTTAGTCGTTCACATAAAGCCTTTCATGCCAGTTTTATATTTGAAAATGGGTCCCAGCTGCTCTGGGTTTCTTAATCCCTTCCAGAAAGGCGTATGTGACAGCATCTCCCCTAGGGAGGTGGCAGCTCCAAAGCTTTCTCTCTAGGTAGCAAAAGTGCTAAGCCATACACTATTACCCTGCCTACTTTCTGGCTGGCTAAGTAGATCAATACATGTTTTATATTTCTTTATGAACAAACACAGGCACATAAGAGCAGTGTGTCTCTATATATTTTAGGATTATGGAAAATGTCATTCAGTTGGTATTTTTAAAACTTCTGTTGGGTCCTAGTACGTAGTAAGGATTCAATAAACATTGAATGAATGAATGTGTGAAGAGATAAAAGTATTGAGCAGTCAACGTATGTAATTCTCTGAAAAAGTTTATGTATTTCACCATATTTTACTTATAAAATAAGGTTGAAAGCTCTTAAATATTTGACATATATTTTATTAATCCAACCAAAGACCTAAACAGTGATGTCTTTGTTTTTTATCTTTTTTTAATTTTATAACCCTGGCTTTGAACCTGCTTCTTAAGGATATATTATTAAATCACTCAATTTCATGTTTAGAAATTTCTAAACCAAAGAATTCATAGGAAAATTTTTGATTTGAATACTTATGTCTATACATGCCATATAGTAATTTGCTTCAGAATAAAGTTATAATAATGGACTCCATCACTGTATTCTAGATTACATCGGTAATATATATTTCATATTCAGAGTAGATACTTACATTCTTCAAATGTGTAGAAAAGATTAATCAATTTGGAATAATGGGATTCAAACTCTATTTTTGAAGCTTAAAAACAGTGCAGAACCAGGTCAAAATTGTAGAAACTATGACTGTGAAAGGAATTTATCAAAATGTAGATAAAGTAAGCATCTTGAAACTTTAACTCCATGTCTGAGACAACAGCAAGTAGGCATTTCGCCAGCACTAATTTGTCTTTTCTATTGATTCAAGCTTTATTGGATATTTTGCTGTCTCTTCAAGGGAGGGTGTAAGGAGAATACAGAATAACGAAGCCTCATTCCCGATAATGTTATGCCCATGAATCACATCACATCCTAGCTGCGGTGCTCAGACAATGCAGAAGCTCAAGCCTCTTTCCCAAGTATCTTAGGAAAAGGTATCTCTCCTTATATATGAAGTCGAGACTTGTTTTATGTAATTGCTCTTTGGTATAATTACATTTGAAAACTTTAGAATGCACTCTCTATTTTAAATACCTTCCTTCATAGCTGAAAAGAATTTTCAAGTCAACATAATCGTAAAACTTAGACATCTTTTCTTTAACATTTTAAATGAATAAAAGATCATTCTCTCTATCACTACTTATTGCTGCTTGTCTACCCTAATTGCACACTCTGTTTAAGCACATTGTTGAGTGAGGATAAAAAACAGTGCATAGTATTTGTGAAGTAAATGCATCAGGATATTGTATGTTCAAGTGAGCAAAAGAAATTTTTGAAGATAAATGGAGTGGTGATCTCATTTTCCTCCTTATTATAGGCTAGCCTTAACAGTCACTGTGTTTCCATGACCATCTGAGCAGCTGATTTACATTTCTCCTTCCCTACTTTTTTTTGCCTTGCTTGACATAAATGACATAAAGGGTATTTGTCTAACTCACTGTTCACAGGGGTTGGCTTCCTATTTTCTCTGTGATTAGAAACACCAACTCTTCCTTTTCTTCATCAGTATCATCTACTAGGTGTCAATACAAAGCCTTTAAATATAGTGCTTTGCAGAAGAGGCTTTTAGATACGCGGTTACCAGAGTTAAGAGGGAGGCCCCAGGTACCCCTGTACAAAAATGTACAATTGTTGCTTAATACAGCTATTGACCATGGCTTCATTTTATTTTAGTAAGCCTTAGACGAGAAGGGAAAATAAGCTGAAATCCTGATGTCTCACCTCACTGTGTGTCTTTCAAATGGATTCAATGAGGGTGGGACTGTTAGTGCAACAGAGTGAATAGAACAGCAGGGTGGTATGAAAGATGGAAAATGCATCCTTAGGGTATCTCGAGGGGACTGAAAATAGGTAATAATACTCTTTCATCAAAAAAGAAAAGAAGGAGTCATATATAAAGTTCATAGTATCCAGCTGAGCTATTATTAATCTAATAATAAATATTATTACATTTATCTTGACTTATAAGTAACTTTTGAATGGATCAACACACAGGTAAAAACTGTTTTAAAGCTGTTTCTCTATCTTTCTGGAGTAAGATGGAGAGGTGAGTCTGTTTATGTTCTTGCTGGTTGAGCCATTTCAGCATTGCTTGGTTTTTACCTGGTTTATTAGATTTTCACCTTACTAATGGAAGGTACTCTCTTGTGGTAAACAGGAGAAAATGTAGGTTCATTTTTAATCAAACCATGTGGCAGCTGAATAGAACAACTCTGACCTTTCTGTTTTCACCAGGTATTACATGTAGGTTAAAACTAGGGGCAGACAGTGTTATGGCTGAATACTCAGGAGTGATGGACAGAAGGGAAAAAGCAACCCGAAATATCACGAATTTACTGTGTTATTATAACAACAGGCTTTTTTTTTTTTTTTAAACTTGCAATTTTATATTGGAATACAGCTAATTAACAGGCTTCCCAAGTGGCTCAGTGGGTAAAGAATCTACCTGCAATGCAGGAGACACAGGAGATGCAAGTTCGATCCCTGAGTCAGGAAGATCCCCTGAAAAAGGGTAAGGCAACCCACTCCAGTATTCTTGCCTGGAGAATCCCGTGCACAGAGGAGCCTGGCGGGCTATAGTCCACAGGGCTGCAAAGAGTCAGACACAACTGAAGCGACTGAGCATACAGCAGAGAGTCCATAAACAATGTTGTGATAGTTTCAGGTGGACAGAAAAGGGACTCAGCCATACGTGCACCTGTTTCCACTCTCCCCTAAACTCCCCTCCCATCCAGGCTGCCACACAGCATTGAGCAGAGTTCCCTGTACCCTGCAGCAAGTCCCAGTTGGAGATCCATTTTAAATATAGGAGTGTGTACATGTCCATCCCAAACTCCCCTCCATTCTTCCTCCACTGGCCACCATAAGTTCATCCTCTAAGTCTATGAATCTGTTTCTGTTTCATAAATAAGTTCATTTGTATCATTTCTTTTTAGATTGTGTATATAAGGGATGTCATAGGATATTTCTCCTTCTCTGTCTGACTTATTTCATCCAGCATGATAATCTCTAGGTCCATCCATGTGGCTGCAGAAGGTATTATTTAATTATTTTTAATGGCTGAGTAATATTCCACTTTATGTATGCACCACACCTTCTTTATCCATTCCTCTGTTGATAAAAACAGGCTTTCAGATGCACATAATGTTAGAACAAGATCACTTTGTTCAACCCGTTGATTGTACAGAGATTAAGTAAGGGGAACTCACTCAAGTGTGAGTGAGGTGGCTATTGGAGACAGGGGAGGGAGGGCATTGCCCTTTACTCAACTCTAGTTCTTTGATGGGCAAAAAGATGGGACCACTGCTATCAGATCATCAACTGAAGCAACCATCCAGATTTTAAGGTGAAATCTCCCACTATTTAAATATTGATGACTGTATAATTCAAACTTTTTGAAACATTAAGCCACACAATGACATACCTGTGGGTTTCCAATTTGCAATCTTTGGGTTAAGACACATGATACAGTCCACAAAATTATCCGTTATGTATAACAACTATAAAATGAAACAGATGTTTTGAGCAATTTTAGTTCAATGAGCACTTGTTTAGTACCTGCTGAGTGCCTTGCATTTTATTTGTTGGTATGGTGGATATGGATTAAATAATTTCATCAGATTGTGATTTAGTACGGGAGAAGCAACCAAGCATCCATGCAACAATCAGAACACATAAATACATCTATGGCCTCAAGACTTTGAGATGAGGGATTATCTTGCCTGTACTGTAGGAAGAGGCCAGAAGAATTCATCAAAATGCTTAGTGATCTTTGGTATGCCATCTTTAATGGTGTGAACTGTGAAGGTCTGGTTCACAATATGTTTATTGATATACTCATTACACATATCCTGCCACTGTTCATTCTAAGGATAGGTCCAGTCTTGCTTTTGTACTCCAGACCCACATATTCAACAATCTGGTTTCATCTCACTCTATCATAAAATGGGACTCATTTTTTTTTTTTTTTTGACTCGTAAACCTGTTTCCTTCTTCTATCGTTTAGGGTGTATCTTACTCAAGTAACAACAACAAAAAAAAATCCAGTTCAATCTGACTTGAACTATGAGGAGACCGTTATCTAACATTATGACTGTGGTTGGGGAACTGAGATTATTTGACTCAGCAGCTCAGTGAAGTTGCCAAGGTCCTATTTCTTTTCACTATTTTGTTCTTTCATCCTCATTAGCCCTACTCTCAGATTGGTCTGCCTCTTGTTCCTAAGACGATGCAGAAGGTCCAGATATCACATCTAAATAGTGTTCAGAGGGAAAACACTGTTCAGAGGGAAAAGGGGGCCCTTTCTTCCTTTGTCTCTCTCTTGCGAGAAAGGAGGAATCTTTCATGGAAGGTCTCTAGTGCATTTCTCCTTAGGTAAAACAGGGTCTCAGGTCTACCCCTAATCCAGTTATTAGTGTGTGGAATGAGGTTGTCCTAAGAGGCTTCGGCCTTGGTTTCTCTACAGGGTGTACCAGTGCTTCAGGCAAGACAGACAATTCACATCTTTGTTTTGTTAACTTGTCTTATGCATCTCAGGATGTTTACCATTCTGGAACACTGAATGAAAAATAGCAGTAACATTTCTCAGTCACCAGGAAAGCTCCAAACTTCCCCCATCTCACATTTTTCTAAGACACCCCCCTCCACTACCCTGGGGCAGTGGGGAGTGAGAGGTAG
>NW_011494522.1:1071414-1091489 GCF_000754665.1 Bison bison bison
TATTGAGGGCTACTGGCTTGGATTTATCAATCATTTTGAAAGAAGGAATTGGGGGGATTAACTGTGACGAATACGACACTCTCCCTTTCACGTTCTTTTGATATTTCTTTGAAATTCTTTGATATTCAAGTCAGAAACACAAGTGGCGTTCTTCAAACATGCCTCATCTCCACCCACAACGTCTAATAACGACCAGCCAAATCCACCAACATGTACCTTACCCCTGTCTACTGTGCTTCACCATCTCTGTCATCATCATGGCACAGGCCATCATTGCCTCTCACTCAGGCAATTGCTATAACTTCTAACTGATTACATTCCTGCCCCTTGTTCTCCCAACAGCAGCAAACGCCATCTTAAAATATATCCAGTATATGGATACTATATATGGTTAAAGAAATTGTGACACACACACACACACACACACACACACTCACAGGAATATTATTCAGCCATAAAAAAGCTAGATAATGCTACCATTTATGACTACATGGATGAATCTGGAAAATATTATGCTAAGTGAAATAAGTCATACAGAGAAAGGCAAATAGTATATGACCTTACTTATATGTGGAACCAAAAACAACAAAACTCAGAAAAAAAGAACAAAAAAAGTGGTTACTAAGGTGGAGGGGATGGAGAGGGGAATTAGAGCAGGTGGTCAAACTTCCAGTTATAATATAAATAGGTAACTAGGGATGTAACATACAGCACAATAACTATGGCTAACACTGCTGTGTGACACGGGCTTCCCTGATAGCTCAGTTGGTAAAGAATTGGCCTGCAATGCAGGAGACCCCGGTTCAATTCCTGGGCTGGGAAGATCCCCTGGAGAAGGGATAGGCTACCCCCTCCAGTATTCTTGGGCTTCCCTTGTGGCTCAGCTAGTAAAGAATCTGCCTGCAGTATGGGAGACCTGGGTTCGATTCCTGGGTTGGGAAGATCCCCTAAGAAGGGAAAGGCTACCCACTCCAGTATTCTTGCCTGGAGAATTCCATGAGTGTATAGTCCATGGGGTCACAAAGAGTTGGAGCAAGTTGTTAAGAAAGTAGTTAAGTCCTAAGAATTCTCCTCAAAAGAAGGCATTTTTTTCCTTTTCACCATATTCACATAAGATGAATTTTAGCTGAACTTACTGTCGTACATCATGTATATAAATTAAACCATCATATTTTATGCCTTAAACTTATGCAGTGATGTATGCCAACATTTTTTAATTAAAACTGGAAAAATTGTTATCCTATTGATTATATAGATTCCTTTGGAAAATGGAATTCTAGGGCTCTCTGCCGGAGAGTGCAATGGCACCCCACTACAGTACTTTTGCCTGGAAAATCCCATGGATGGAGGAGCCTGGTAGGCTGCAGTCCATGGGGTCGCTAAGAGTCGGACACTACTGAGTGACTTCACTTTCACTTTTCACTTTTATGCATTGGAGAAGGAAATGGCAACCCACTCCAGTGTTCTTGCCTGGAGAATCCCAGGGATGGGGAAGCCTGGTGGGCTGCTGTCTATGGGGTCGCACAGAGTCGGACACGACTGAAGTGACTTAGCAGCAGCAGCAGCAGCAGCAAGACTCTCTGCAATGAAAGTTCATGTACATTTCATGTCTATAATTCCAGTGTTAATCAAATACAGGGTATAGTTTCATTAGGGCTGTGTGGAAGTCTGTGAATTCGGTTGTTCTGCATAACAGTGAATTTATTCCATCCTGGAGTCCCACCATTCAGCATGCCGTTTTCTCAGCACAAATGTGTACCCCTTTGCTGCGTTTTGTAGACACCTCTGCCCTTTGACTTTAAAGATGATGGAAGGGAGACAGAGCATACGTTCAATTCACAAACATCTCCCTAAGGATGTACTAAGTGAAAACTATGTGTCCACATCTGGGCAGGGTGGTCTCTGGGAAGTAATAGGAAATGCTGGCTCTGCCTTCAAAGGGCTTACATTTTGAACACCACCCGACGGTTCACTTGTAAGACAAAACAATCTTTTGTTCACTCGGGAGTAGCTTTTTAATTTGTCTAATTTTTATCACTCTAGCGCTGATGACTTTGTTTACCAGGGCCCACTGTGCTGATGGCTGTCTTGCAGACAGCATCAAGGGGATTTCCCTATTTAATGTTCTGTTAGTTACAGATGGGTTCCCTGCTTCAGTGAGGCTGCTGGGAGCTTTCTTCAAATGGCTCCATTCAGGCATACTCATTTTCTAATTGAAAGATCACGGGAAACTTAGCCCAGAGGAAAGAAGACAGAGAGGGCATGATAGCTGCTACAAGTATTTTAAAGCCTTTCATCTGGAAGAAGGATTGAGTATGAAACGGGGAGACCACACTGAGTGTAAGTTGTGGTTGACATAGGATTCAACGCTGCCTGGAATGACCTGGAGGACTTTATGGAGGGCCGGGGAGGGAGTAGTACTTCCCAGTGTCCATTTGTAAGAGGATAGTCATGGTTTTCATTCCCCTCTACCCTTGGTTTGGAGTTCATCAATGTCCTGAGGCTGGCCCTGAGTCCTGGACGTTCTCGCCTTGTGATAAGTGGAGCAGCAGCTCTGCTGTGCGCCCCCCTCTCTTCCTGTTCACTGTCCAGGAGTGGTGCTGGGGAGCAGCATATTCTCCAGGGCTGAAGATGATGACGGGGTACCCCAGAGCAGCATGAGCAGAGAATCAGCGTGAGGGCAGAGCAGATGCCTGAATGGGTAAGCAGCCTCTTCTAAACTAGGGTGCCGGGTTGGGTCCTCTGGGCTGGCTTGAGCTGGCATCACTGCAGCATCATCTTGGTCATGGCAGTCCTCCCCATGTCCCCTCTTATACCTTAAATGGATCCCATTACTGGGCTCAATTGTCTGCTCTCTCCCAGACCCAGAGCATCACCCCATTTCCTTCTTTCTGTCTTCTTCCCTGGGTACCACTATGCCACTCTTAATCTGTTTTTAACTCATAAGCAGTACTCCTCATATTTCTCTTTCCTAACAATTCTCCTGTTTATTAGAAAAAATACTAGTGACAGAAACCACAGGGAGTAAAAGCTTGTTTATTCTCCCCTTGTAGGAGGGATACTTTTATGTGTTTTTCTATAGTTACAAGAGTTTTCTGACACTTCAAAAAAAATGCAAGCCTTTATCTGGAACCCCTGCTCTCACTACATGAGGACTTCAGGTGCTTTGGAGGAAAGAACTCATTCCCAAAGAATATAATTGAGTTTCTAATGAATTGTTAAGGGCAGGAGGACATGACTGTGGAGAATTACACGGGAGGTTAACAAGAGGAATTCTAAGGTCCATAATTTAATGAATTAGGCCAGATTCTGTCCTATGGATTGTTCCGTGTCTCAGCCTCTACAAACTCATATTTAAGTCCTTAAGGATGCCAACCGCCATCATAAAAAGAAAGCTTAATCAAAAAAGTCTAGAGTTGTCCCGTCATCAGCTCTGTAGTCCATGTACGGCTGGCTCGGGAGTCTGAGTTGATCTAGGAGCGCTGAGGATCTAGGCTTAGCTACTCACAGCTGACCTGGCTCATGGGGACCTTGACCACATCCCCCCACCCCCAGTCCCCGAGATCAGATGGTTGCAGAGTCTATTGAGGCCTAGGTGGGTCAGAACTGTTACAGTGTGATTTCTGACACATTCTATTGGTCAGTACAAGCCCAAAGGTCAGTCCAGCTTCTAGGGATGGGAAAATGTACTTCTTGATGGGAAAAGATGCAAATACACATAGCAAAGAGTAAATGGCTACAAGGAAGGAAAAAACTGTGAACACTTTTATTATTTGCTTCAGTGTGTTAGTATCAAGTGCTTTTGCTTGTATTCTCTTTAGTCATCTTCCCAAATAATTCAGTGAGGTGAGTACTACGGGTATTACAATTCGTTTTTTACTGAAGAGCAGACTAAGAACAGTGAGACTGAGAGATTCTCAATGGATCACAAATGCTGGAAGTGGTGAGAACTCAAATGTATTTAAAAAGCATATAAATAGAGATGTTATTGTGATCAAAGGAAGGTTTTCAACACTTGACCCAGGCAGACTCGTTGAGCCTTAGTAGTTATCCTTTGTGAACTGGGACAATGGAAGGTTGAAAGTTTTCCTAAATGTTGTCTAACTTTAAATGTTAACATAAGGGTGTCAGTTCAAGTGCAGGAGCTTCTTGGAGTCCAGATAGTGTGGGGATATTGTAAACTCTTTCAAGATCTTTGACCGATCCACTTTATTTCTAACTGCAATAGAGTTTTTTTTTTTTTTTTTTTCTTTTTTGCAATCTTCTCTCTTGAGCTGTGTGAACAAAACACTTGAAAACACCCACTCAATACGCTGTTCCTAAGCTGTATCCTTCTGCTAAACACTGGGAAGGCGGTTTCAACAGAGCAGAAGGGAAGAAAGTCTCTGTATCCTTTATTTCTCTTAGGTGCAGGTGAGCTCTATCCACAGATACGCTTTCATATATAATAATGATACTCTTTGGACAGCTCTCGACAATTCCATGACACATGCTTTTACAAAAGTGAACATTTCTATGAGATGAATCCTAAATTCTCATTTCTAGATTCTTGACATCTTCTTAATTATCAAGAGGACACAGAAATGCCATAAACTGGCCCAAGTTTTAGGACTTACTCCCAAATTGAAGTTCTACCTTTAGAAAATGCATTCATTTTTGAGTAATTAAATGAAACTATTTAATTTATATGAAATCCTTTAATACACTTATTGATACACATCAAAACTCTAGTTGAAAGGCAAATGTACCAAAGTTAATATTTCAAAACATTTTCAGTTGACACATTTTTTCATTAATCACCATATCTGAGGTATGATATGGAGCAGGCAACTGCACCCCACTCCAGTACTCTTGCCTGGAAAATCCCATGGATGGAGGAGCCTGGTCGGCTGCAGTCCATTGGGTTGCTAAGAGTCAGGCACAACTGAGTGATTTCACTTTCACTTTTCACTTTCATGCATTGGAGAAGGAAATGGCAACCCACTCCAGTGTTCTTGCCTAAAAAATCCCAGGGACAGAGGAGCCTAGTGGGCTTTCATCTATGGGGTCGCACAGAGTCGGACACGACTGAAGTGACTTAGCAGCAGCAGCAGCAACTGGGGTATCACTCAATTTTCACAAATACCTCTTTGAGGGGAACATTATCTTAATTTTATAAAACAGAAAAGTAGACTCAGAAAAAAATACATAAATGTTAGGGTAAGCCAGAAAATGATCAACTCTTGGACTGAAATTCTCATTTCCTTGAATCCCAGAATCCTGTTCTGCCTCTGTACCACAGTCTACAACTAAGAGAAGGCAAGGTCCTCTGAGAATGAGATACAAGTTGAGTGTTTACGGAAGTAAAGGCAGGAAAAAGATATTGAAACTGAGATTGAAGAGTCAAAGTCACATGTATTTTTTTAAAATTTAGAGAATACTTTATTAGTTTCTGTAATCAAACCCAAGTAGATAAGACCTTACATATTTAATACAGTGACATTTCTAGACAAATATGGCTGTTAATTTTTGTACAATGCCAACACAACACAATACAACTGGGATACTTTTTCCAAAGTTGAGAACACAGCTAAAGTTTCCAAAAATTCAAATTATATATATATCATTCTGTATTTTGTCTAATTTTAAAAAGGCATAATCTGAGTTTTAGCAGCATATTTCCTTTGCCCCAACAAGCCTGCTATAGGAAAGAAAAATTCTGTCTTGAAATGCTCCTAATATAATATCTATGTCTACAATTCCCATCTGCTTCTTTCCTACGTGATTATCCAGATCCAAAGGCAGCTAGCTAAAGAAGGGATGAAGAAAATCATTACATGTTTGGAATTTAGCTGGTAAAACACCACAAGTAAGGGCATGATACTATCTGAACAGGTTCAGGTAAGATGTGGTTCAGTTAAGCCCAGAGAGCAATACCCTCAGGACCCCGCAGAGCCTGGATACCACGGGAAATGCCACACAATGGGCTTCTGGCTCACTTGTAGCAAGCACAGTACCAACTCAAGCTGGTCTCTCCAATTTCTTTGCTGCTCCGAAAAAAAAAGTGCAGGTGAGCGTAGATAGTGTGTAACTGTGATCTCCTATTCATCTAATCTGCTTAGGAGAATATAATACAATCAGAATAATTCAGGGTTTTGAGACAAACAAGTCTGAGTAACTTTATTGGTCTGGCAAGTATTGTATTGATCCTATGACCCCAGAATTTAACTCCCAAAGACTGAATCCTACCAAGTTGCTTTTTGGTACTCACCGGCAAGAGCAGACAAAATGTAAGTTAGATCACTGTGACATTAATTTTTTAACTTGGTATATCTTAAAAAGAAATACTAAGTCTTATCAGACTTTAACACAATACCCATTTCAAAAACAATTTCCTAAATAGTCCCTGGGATTTATCAAGTGGAATGTGACCTGGATTGTATTTAATGCCAACTAAGCACTCATACCGGAGAAGGCGATGGCACCCCACTCCAGTACTCTTATCTGGAAAATCCCATGGACGGAGGGGCCTGGTGGGCTGCCGTCTATGGATTTGCACAGAGTCAGACACGACTGAAAAGACTTAGCAGCAATAGCAGCAGCAAGCACTCATACTCATGATTTCACAGCAGCTTTCCTTGCAGAGAAGACTGTGGATTATGTGTCTGTTCTAGTCAAGTAGGAATCAGTGGAATGCTTTTCTTCTGATTGTAGTCCTGGACTGCAAACCTCAAGTTGGGATGTCAGCTTCAGCAAGTTCTTTAGAAGAGTCCACATTTAGCAAGTTGGAGGAAGAGAGAACACAGGTGACAGGAACGTAATTCTTTTGCTCTTTTCCTGTCTTACAACCTTCCTGCTCAGAATCTAAAAGGCAGGTCCACCATAAGGATGTTGAGAAGAGCAGAGTATCGTAGGTAGCCTTCTAAGAGTTTATCCTATGCAAGACTATTCCCAGGTTGGCAACTAAAAACTCTAGAAAGTGTGAGAAGGGACAAGGTTGCAGAAAAGGAAGAACCTCTGCCTTAATGAAGTGGACAGGTTCAGTATTTATTTGCAACCACTTCAAAGAGAGATTTCACGTGCCGTGCACAATCCAGAGTGAATCTCTGACAGCCTCTTTCCTGTATATACTCTCTTCTGAAAGATCACTGATACTTACAAGGGAATGAGAACATGTGCCTACATTACTCTGAAAATCTGGGACTGTGCAGTGGCTAGAAATATGAGTTGGCAGAGTTAGAGGGCCAGTAACACAGGAAAAAATATTAAAATGTACAGCAATATTAGTTATCTCTTAATATGCCTCATCAAGGGTTCACAAAATACATCTAACCAAAATCTTCCTTTCCCAAAAAATATAATCCTTTCACAAAACATGTAAGCAGCTACTAGTTAGGGGGGCTGCATTTTAAAATATATGTGCACTTATGCATACTAAGTTGCTAGAGCTGAAATGCTTTCAGATACAAGTCAGATAATGTCCCTAGACATTTACTATCTAATTAGTGCTCCTTTTAAAATATATCTTTAAAGCAATCTTATGCATTAGGTGAGACTTGCCCCTTGCGAGAGATAAAGAAGCATATATTTTTCAAAATAGCGGTTCTTTCCATCTCTATAACTTGGTTCTGATCACATACTATAGTCAACTGTGATTTCTGGACACATCAGGAGGTGCTTGGAGGATTTATGGGGGTAAGAATTTCCATCACCAAAAGGAGGCTAGAACATCTAATTTTTTATACAGTTATGACAAAGCACTGGAATAGTGATATTTGATTTTGCAGCAAAGACCTTCAGCCCTTTGTCAACCAACACTGCTATTTTTCTTTCTGACCAAAATATTCTAATAGCCTGGCAGACTAATTTCAAGGATTAGCACCTAGGTAGTTTGAAGAGAAGCATGTTTGAGCAATCCTGACATCGACCACAAACCAGGGCAGATCCAATATTTTCTGTCTGATGGTGCCACCTGCTTATCACTCAGTCATTCAGGAAGCACACCTGGAACAGGTGCCAGATCCTCTGGGTAAAGTGAGGCAACTGCAGGTAATTCTGAAAATAAGAAAAAACCCACCACAGTCCTGATTTGGTTTAAAGCAATCATGTAATCCCATTAGACCCAAGTCTTCCCCAAACACCTTTTCCATGACAAGCTAAGTTACTGATAATGTATGTGGCTTCTGTCACAGTGATGCATTCGGTTAGAAGCTGTGTGCTGAGTACCAGCAGGGACTCCGAAATGCATCTTCTCCCTCTTCCAGTTGTCTTTGCTCAGGTTCTGCCTTTGATGCCAACTGTGATCTCAGGCCTAAGAATGAAAGGACTGTATTGATCTTATATTCAAAAAAACTGTCATAATCTCCATAGTATTGGTCATCATTAAACATCGAGGCAGAGGGTGGCCCTGAGCAGGTTTCTTCTCTGGGGGGATGTTCTTATACACCCACTGCCTCTGCTCTTCTGCCATTGGGATGTCCACCTCTTCAGCCTCTATCTTGCGGCTTCTAGAAATCTAACCACATCCTGCTGTTTCTTCTTCATCGCCATGAAGCCTGAGGAGGAGGAGATGAACACACGGATGACCATCCTCTTGCCGGGTAGGGACCGACCTTCTGCCCTCGCGGGCTCCGGGCTGGCGGGGACGTGAAGGCAGAACTCCGCGGCCGCCACTGCTGCCCTGCAGAGCGCTGGGGTCTGGGGAGATGGCAGGGATCCGGAGCCCTCCTGCCCGCTCTGCCAAAGCCACAGTTTTTGAGGGTCAACCTCATGAGGGACATGAAGGATCCACTTTACAGTGGAAGAGCCTATAGTAAATGATACTACATGGACGTGGTAAATAGGAAATCAGTATGATTTTCTGTTTCTCCTCTGCGATAGAATTGCCTCTCACATTTTTCTGTATATGCCAACTACTCAGTCCTTTTAAGAATCTCTTCAATAAGGGATTGTAAGTCCTTTTAAAAATCATATTTTCTCTGCCTGCATATGTATTGTTTCTTACCTCTTTTAAAAAAAAAAATCCAATTTTTCTTTTACTGCTTGTTTTATTTCCTACAATGATTTGGATTCCTATCCAAATTCCTTCCTGATTATTGTTAATTTAAGTTGGTATTATAAACCTAGACTTTTGGTTTCTGGGTTAGATTTTTTCTGGAAGAATATTTGAGTGGTTGGTGTATTTTCTGAGTCCTTCCATACCTGAGGTTGTATTTTAATTGACTTCACACATTAATGACAACTTTGCCGAATACTGAATTCTGGCACCATTACGCTTTAATTTGTAATGATAAAGATACTCTTACATAGTGTTCTATGACTGAGTGTCACTGAAAGAAGTCTGTATGCAACTTGATTTTACTCCATTTTGAGCCATCTGACTCAATTATACCAAGTGTGATTTTGTTGATCAGGTTTTCTTAGAACATGAAGCACATTGTGAATTTTCAGACTCAGGTCTTTCTTCCTTTTATAATTTTTTATTTTTATGATACAAAATTTACATAGAGTGAAATGCAAAAATGTGTTGCTAAACATTTGGATTGTTATCAGTTTGGGCTATTATGAACTAAACTTCTATGAACATTCTTATGCAAGTTGTCTATGGACATACGTTTTTATTTCTCTGGGGAAAATATATAGGCAGTAGAGTAGGTGAATTTTTTAACCCTGTAAAAAACTGTCAAGCTATTTTATGAAATAGTTGTACCATTTTACACCCCTGTCAGAAGTGTATGAGGATTATAGTTGTCTCACATCCTCTATTTGGTATTGTCAGTATTATTTTATCCATTATGATATGTGGTGTATACCCGTTTGATTTTATTTTGCATTTCCCTAATGTTTGATGGTATTGCACAAAATTCTCTTACTTATTGCCATCTGTGTATCTCATTCGTGAGTTGTCTAAGTCTTTTGCTCAATTTTATTGAAACAGAAGCAGAAGATATTAAGAAGAGGTGGCAAGAATACACAGAAGAACTGTACAAAAAAGATCTTCATGACCCAGATAATCACGATGGTGTGATCACTCACCTAGAGCCAGACATCCTGGAATGTGAAGTCAAGTGGGCCTTAGAAAGCATCATTACGAACAAAGCTAGTGGAGGTGATGGAATTCCAGTTGAGCTATTTCAAATCCTGAAAGAAGATGCTGTGAAAATGCTTGCACTCAATATGCCAGCAAATTTGGAAAACTCAGCAGTGGCCACAGGACTGGAAAAGGTCAGTTTTCACTCCAATCCCAAAGAAAGGCAATGCCAAATAATGCTCAAACTACCACACAATTGCACTCATCTCACACACTAATAAAGTAACGCTCAAAATTCTCCAAGCCAGGCTTCAGCAATACGTGAACCATGAACTTCCAGATGTTCAAGCTGGTTTTAGAAAAGGCAGAGAAACCAGAGATCAAATTGCCAACATCCACTGGATCATGGAAAAAGCAAGAGAGTTCCAGAAAAACATCTATTTCTGCTTTATTGACTATGCCAAAGCCTTTGACTGTGTGGATCACAATACAGTGTGGAAAATTCTGAAAGAGATGGGAATATCAGACCACCTGATCTGCCTCTTGAGAAATCTATATGCAGGTCAGGAAGCAACAGTTAGAACTGGACATGGAACAACAGACTGGTTCCAAATAGGAAAAGGAGTATGTCAAAGTTGTATATTGTCACCCTGCTTATTGAACTTCTATGCAGAGTACATCATGAGAAACGCTGGGCTGAAAGAAGCACAAGCTGGAATCAAGATTGCTGGGAGAAATATGAATAACCTCAGATATGCAGATGACACCACCCTTATGGCAGAAAGTGAAGAGGAACTAAAAAACCTCTTGATGAAAGTGAAAGAGGAGAGTGAAAATGTTGGCTTAAAGCTCAACATTCAGAAAACGAAGATCATGGCATCTGGTCCCCTCACTTCATGGGAAATAGATGGAGAAACAGTGGAAATAGAGTCAGACTTCATTTTTCTGGGCTCCAGTATCACTGTAGATGATGATTACGGCCATGAAATTAAAAGACGCTTACTCCTTGGAAGGAAAGTTATGACAAACCTAGAGAGCATATTCAAAAGCAGAGACAATATTTTGCCAACAAAGGTTCCTCTAGTCAGGCTATGGTTTTTCCAGTGGTCGTGTAGGGATGTGAGAGTTAGGCTGTGAAGAAAGCTGAGCACTGAAGAATTGATGCTTTTGAACTGTGGTGTTGGAGAAGACTCTTGAGAGTCCCTTGGACTGCAAGGAGATCTAACCAGTCCATTCTAAAGGAGACCAGTCCTGGGTGTTCTTTGGAAGGACTGATGCTGAGGCTGAAACTCCAATACTTTGGCCACCTCACGTGAAGTGTTGACTCATTGGAAAAGACTCTGATGCTGGGAGGGATTGGGGGCAGGAGGAGAAGGGGATTACAGAGGATGAGATGGCTGGATGGCATCACCGGCTCGATGCACATGGGTTTGGGTGAACTCCAGGAGTTGGTGATGGACCGGGAGGCCTGGCGTGCTGCGATTCATGGGGTCGCAAAGAGTCAGACACGACTGAGTGACTGAACTGAACTGAACTGATGGTATCATATGTGTTTTTATTTTGAATTGTAAGATTTCTTATATATTCTGTATACACAAACTTTGTTATATGTTAGTTATTGTTGTTCAGTTGCTAAGTTGTGTCTGACTCTTTGTGACCCCATGGACTGAAGCACACTGGCCTCTTCTGTCCTCCACTGTCTTCTGGAGTTTGCTCAAATTCATATCCATTGAGTTGGTGATACTATCTAACCACCTCATCCTCTGAGAATATCTCCCAGTCTATGGCTTGCCTATTCATTTACTGAATGAGGTCTTTGATGAACAATCGTTCTACATTTTGATAAGTTCTAATTTTTCAATTTTTTCTTTTCTTGTTATTGCTTTAATAAAATTATATGCTTATTTCAACTATTCTTGTGAGAATATTCTTGTGTTTCCTTTTAGAAGCCTTATAATTTTAACTGATAAATTTGGGCTCATAATCTATACTGAATTAATTTTTTGTACAGTATGGCACACAAAGATCAAGATTCTTTATATGAATATCCAATTATTTATTCACATTGTTTTGAAGAGACTTTCCTTTCCCCTACTGAAGTGATTTTTTGCCTTTGTCAGAAGTCTTTTGAACATATAGGAATGAGTCCATTCTGTACTCCTCAGTCTGTCCCAAAACACTTTCTCTCTGTTTTACTCCAATACAATATTATCTTAAATACTCTTGCTTTATAGGAAGTCTTGTAATCAGATAGGGTTAATCCTCAATTTGGTTCTTTTTCAACAGTTTTGGTTTTTTTTTTTTAGGGGCTTAGATTTTTCATATATGAATATTAGAAATGGTTTGTCAATTTCACAAAGAAGTAGGTCTTTCTTATATGAACAAAGTTTTCTGCTATTATTACTTTATTTTGTCTCTTTCTTTCTGGAATTCCAATGAACCAAAGGTTTAAACACTGGGATCTCTCTCTCTCACTTATTTTCTCTCATAATTTAACATTTTTAAGGCTTTCTTGGGAGTTCTGAGTGTATTTCTCACTTTTATCTAACACTGACTTGATTTTCTGTTCTTAATTGCCTCCCTGTGGCTTTACTTTAGTGACTCTGCTTTCATTTTCAGTGAGTTTTTAGTCTTAGATTTGTCCCTCTCACTACACTATCACTTCAGCGGTCCCTTGAATCTTACTATACATGGGTTAGACATTTTCTAAAGGCTTATTTGATAGACTCACCAGGTAAAGCATCTGCCTGCAGTGTAGGAGACACAGGAGACACGGGTTCGATTCCTGGGTTGGGAGGATCCCCTGGTGAGGGCATAGCAACCCACTCCAGTATTCTTGTCTGGAGAATCTGATGGACAGAGGAGCCTGGTGGGCTATGGTCCATATGGTCACAAAGATGTGGACATGACTGAGCTCCTAGGCACGCAGTCTTATTCAATTCCAGTAGTAAGTTAGTAAGTCAATATACAGGGTAGCCAACTACTTCCTCAAAAGAAGGAAGATGTCTTTACTGTTTCATTTCCTTTTTTCACCTGGCACATGGTATGCTCAAGAAATACCTGTTGAGTCAATGGCTGTGCCATTTTTCTAAGTGCTCCCTTCACTTACATACTCTCAACATTTTCAGATCTCATGATATTTTCAGTTTTCTTTTACTCCCAGAAGGTTGCCTGTGCTTGCCAATCTTTGTAGGAGTTGAGTGGGTACTACTGGCAATTGGTGTGCTTCCTGTTCTCCCCAAATGTTTCCACAGAGTTCCTTCAAACCTACACAGAAGGAAGTAGGGAAGAAATAAGCCACCAAATCAACAAAAACACCACAGACCATTCAGGTATGACCTAATCAAATCCCTTACAATTATACAGTAGAAGTGAGAAATAGATTCAAGGGATTAGATCTGATAGACAGACTGCCTGATGAACTATGGACGGAGGTTCCTGACATTGTACAGGAGACAGGGATCAAGAGCATCCCCAAGAAAAACAAATGCCAAAAAGCAAAAATGGCTGTCTGAGGAGGCCTTACAAATAGCTGTGAAAAAAGAGAAGTGAAAAGCAAAGAGAAAAGGAAAGATATACACATTTGAAGGCAGAGTTTCAAAGAATAGCAAGGAGAGATAAGAAAGCCTCCCTCAGTGATCAGTGCCAAGAAATAGAGGAAAACAATAGAAAGGGAAAGACTAGAGATCTCTTCAAGAAAATTAGAGATACCGAGGGAACATTTCATGCAAAGATGGGCTCAATAAAGGACAGAAATGGTATGGACCTAACAGAAGCAGAAGATATTGAGAAGAGGTGGCAAGAATACACAGAAAAACTGTACAAAAAAGATCTTCATGACCCAGATAATCACAACAGTGTGATCACTCATGTAGAGCAAGACATCCTGGAATGTGAAGTCAAGTGGGCCTTAAGAAGCATCACTATGAACATAACTAGTGGAGGTGATGGAATTCCAGTTGAGCTATTTCAAATCCTGAAATATGATGCTGTGAAAGTGCCGCACTCAATATGCCAGCAAATTTGGAAAACTCAGCAGTGGCCACAGGACTGGAAAAGGTCAGTTTTCACTCCAATCCCAAAGAAAGGCAATGCCAAACAATGCTCAAACTACCACACAATGACACTCATTTCACACGCTAATAAAGTAATGCTCAAAATTCTCCAAGCCAGGCTTCATCAGTATGTGAACTGTGAAGTTCCAGATGTTCATGTTGGTTTTAGAAAAGGCAGAGGAACCAGAGATGAAATTGCCAACATCTGTTGCATCATCAAAAAAGCAAGAGAGTTCCAGATAAACATCTACTTCTGCTTTATTGACTATGCCAAAGCCTTTGACTGTGTGGATCACAACAAACTGTGGAAAATTCTTAAACAGATCGGAATACCAGACCACCTGACCTGCCTCTTTAGACATCTGTATGCAGGTCAGGAAGCAACAGTTAGAACTGGACATGGAACAACAGACTGGTTCCAAATCGGGAAAGGAGTACGTCAAGGCTGTATATTGTCACCCTGCTTATTTAACTTCTATGCAGTGTACTCATGAGAAATGCTGGGCTGGATGAAGCACAAGCTGGAATAAAGATTGCTAGGAGAAATATCAATAACCTTAGATATGCTGATGACACCACCCTTATGGAAGAAAGTGAAGAAGAACTAAAGAGCCTCATGATGAAAGCAAAAGAGGAGAGTGAAAATGCTGGCTTAAAGCTCAACATTCAGAAAACGAAGATCATGGCATCTGGTCCCATCAGTTCATGGCAAATAGATGGGGAAACAGTGAAAACAGTGTCAAACTTTATTTTTTGGGGCTCCAAAATCACTGCAGATGGTGACTGAAGCTATGAATTAAAAGATGCTTACTCCTTGGAAGAAAAGTTATGACCAACCTAGATAGCATAGTCAAAAGCAGAGACATTGCTTTGCCAACAAAGATCCATCTAATCAAGGCTATGGTTTTTCCAGTAGTCATGTATGGATGTGAGATTTGGACTATAAAGAAAGCTGAACGCTGAAGAATTGATGCTTTTTAACTGTGGTGTTGGAGAAGATTTTTGAGAGTCCCTTGGACTGCAAGGAGATCCAACCAGTCCATCCTAAAGGAGATCATTCCTGGGTGTTCATTGGAAGGACTGATGTTGAAGCTGAAGCTGCAATACTTTGGCCACCTGATGAGAAGAGCTGACGCTTTCAAAAAGACCCTGATTCTGGGAAGGATTAAAGGCAGAAGGAGAAGGGGGCAACAGAGGATGAGATGGTTGGATGGATCAGGTACTCAACGGACATGAGTTTAGTAAACTGTGGGGGTTGGTGATAGAGAGGCCTGGCATGCTGCAGTCCATGGGGTTGCAAAGAATCAGACACAGCTGAGCGACTGAACTGAACTGAACTGAACTGATCAATATGAGAAAGTCTAAGAGGGAAATGGTGCTGGGGGACATCATGGCACAGGACTATGTCTCTGTGCTATATTCCAAATTAGTTGTTTCCCGTATTCCATATGTCTACTTCCATGCCTGCTTTGGTTCTACCTGTGTTAGGAGCAAACCATGGAGCCTTTTGGTGTTGGCTGTGGGTCTAAAACAACAGACAGTAGAAATCTACCCATGGTTATGGTTTTTTTTTTTGCCCTTGTCTCTGGCTGTTTTCTCTAGTTTATAAGGGTGATTGAAGTATCCTCTTATTACCCAATATATTTTAAAAAAATATTTATTTATTTCTGTCTGTCTACGCACTTGGCTGCCTTGGGTCTTCGTTGTGGTACACAGGATCCTCATTGCTGTGTTTGGCCTTCTCTCTAGTTGCGGTGCTTAGGCTTAGTTACCCCATGGCATGTGGGAACCTAGTTCCGCAACCAGGGATTGAACATGTGTCCCTTGCATTGGAAGGCAGATTCTTGACCACTGGACCAACAGGAAAGTCCTCATATTACCCAACGTTTTGATTGACATGGAAGCTTTCCATCCTTTTTTTTTTTTTTTTTTTATTTCTGGAATGGAGCGACGGAGATCTCTTCTAGCGTCTGGTGCTCAGGCAGTATTTCCATTTGAATATTCCATGGGTCACTTCAGTGGGATTCTGGAACGAGAGCTAGACTCGTGTTTATATAATCTTTCCCAGAAGTCACATAGACTTTAAATGCCCTTGTCTAGCACAGCAGCTTATTTTATGGTTTGAAGTAAGAAAGCAATTCTGCACTTTCTTTGGGAGCACAGGTAAGCCAGAATGACTGGAAGAAGGGTTTTCTTCTGCCCCAGACCTAAAAATACCATTCACCGAATGACAGGGGCCATGTTTTTAACCAAGTATTGTCCTGAATTCACAGCGTAAATGTCCCTATTAATTTTTTCCTTCCGGAAAATATTATTTTACTTCTGAAAACACAGATATAGATGAATCAGTGACCTTTGCCACAGAAATGTGCATTTAGTGACACTTTTCTGATGTACTGGGACTGGAAATAACATCCTTTGCTGAGTTGCTTTAGTCAAGAAAGACTGAATGTCACAACACTTGAATTCTAGAGGTTTTTCTGACTTTTTAGCTCTCTAACTGCATCTATGCCTGAGGCAGAAGGAACAGAAGCAACAAAATATTATAAAATGACTATGTTTTGCACAGAAAGAAAATATCCCTGTACCGATTCATCCTAGAGAACAATAGATTGGTCACTGTGTAAATGTTTCTTACTGAAAGAGATCTTGTTTTTATACTGCTAGACAACTTCTCTGCCCATCAGGGGGGTTCCTGAGAGCAGATTAACTTTATTATCCATTTTCAACACAGCAAATGTAAATAATTAGAACTTAAACTTGCAATTTAGTCACCCGACAGCTAAAAATGATTGCATATTGCACCGAGACCAATACATCTATTTTATGTGGCAAATGAACGGTCTTACCATGATTCATTTACCTGCTGTTTTGTGCGAACATTCTTTTGTAAAATGTTTGGGAGACAGTACTGAAGAGAAATTACTGTTTTATCACAATATTCAGCAGCAGTGTTTCTGCTTCATATATATATAATTTCATGAAGGTAAAAGAAAGATCAGTCAATAAATATTTATTGAACCTCTTCCTTTATGTTTAATGCCTTGCTGGACTCAGTGGAAGGTAAAGAAATGTATAAAATGCAGTACTTTCAGGAAAGGTAGAGAGGAAATCTTACAGTCTGTGTAGCTTTATCTGTTCTAACACATGTTAAAAAGTTAAGTTCAAGTCTAGGTTAGAAATCTCTTTATCTAGGCCTTTAAAAAAAGTTTGTAGTTTTTCTCTCTGGCCAGACTATTTTTTGAAAATGAGGAGAACTGGACATATGTGTTTAACAAGTAAATGGAACTAATTTCATTCATGGGCTAGACTTTCTTGTTTGACTAGTGAATTGAACATGCCAGGCATGGGAGTAGATAAGCCATCCCTGCACTGAAATGCATTCTATTTTAGTGAGTGAAATAACAAGTGTACCAATAATTTCAGCATGATAAGTGGTTTAGTAGAGGTCTGTAGGCATTTTTCTATGGGTATATCACTTCACTTATATTATCAGCAAGATTGTTCCTGAGAAGTAAGGATAGTTTTTCTGTTCCTTGTAAATTGAGAAGGCTGCGATCAGGATTCCAACATTTACCACGCATTCATGGATTTCATGGGCTCCCCAGGAGGCATTAGTGATAAAGAACCCATCTGCCAATGCAAGTTAGACTTAAGAAATGTGGGTTTGATCCCTGGGTTGAGAAGATCCCCTGTTGGAGGGTGTGGCAACCCACTCCAGTATTCTTGCCTGAAGAGTCCCATAGACAGTGGAGCCTGGCAGGCAGCAGTCCATAGGGTAGCACAGAGTCGGACACGACTGAAGCAACTTAGCGCGCATACATGGATCACAGGCATTTGAACATACTCTAGTCTCTTCTGTCTTTGTCTCTAAAAAAGTCTTCCTGGGGTCCTCTAAGACCTTTCAGCTATTCCCCAGCAGGCTTCTGCCGGTCACAGCCAGACCTCCTCATCTCCCCTAGGGGCTTCATTTGAGCACCATTTACTTCCACTCTCACACCACTTCATTGATTGGTTCTTGTCGAGACTGCCAAGGACCTAAAGACTTCAAAGGACAATATTCAATTCCCACCTTCCTTGAACTCTTTTTAGTTTTTGGTATGTTTTTTACCAACTTCTTCCTGATAAACCTGTTTTTCACCTGATTCCTATGACACCCTCTGACTTTCTTAGCACCTTTGGCTACTTATTTTCATTTGAAGATTTCACCTTCTCTTCCTAATCTTCAAATGCTGAAGCTCCTTATGGCTGTATCCTAGACCCCTCTTCTCTTGACTCTCTGGAGATTTTGTTTTATTTTAAAGATCACGGCTCATAATTAGGAAGATTTACTCTAACTAGGGTTTGTTCTAAGTGATTTCAATATATTACTAATTTACTCTTCACCACAGTCCTTTAAGGCACATACAATTATTATTCCCATTTTACAGATCAGGAAATTGAGGCATCAAGAATTCAAGTAACGTATAAGTAAAAACATATAAATATAAGTACACAGTAGAGTTAGGTTTTGAACCCAGACACTTTTGCTACATGTCTGTGTGCTGATAGCTGGACTTTTTACACATTGAAGTGATTTATTTCAGAGTCTGTAGTCAGCACAAGCCTGTAAGAATACAGAGTTTGGATTGTTGTTTTTCTTCAATCACTAAGTTGTGTCCTACTCTCTGTGAACCCATGGACGGCAGCAGGCCAGGCTTCCCTGTTCTTCACCATCTTCTAAAGTTTTCTCAAACTCATGCCCATTGAGTCAATGATGCCATCCAACCATCTCATCCTCTGTCGTCCCCCTCTCTTCCTGCCTTCTATCTTTCCCGGCATCAGGGTCTTTTCAAATGAGTCAGTTCATTGCATCAGGTGGCCAAAGTATTGGAGCTTCAGCATCAGTCCTTCCAATGAATACTCAGGGTTGATTTCCTTTAGGATTGACTGATTTGATCTTGCAGTCTAAGGGATTCTCAAGAGTTTTCTCCAGCACCACAGTTTGAAAGCATCAGGTCTTTAGCACTCAGCCTTCTTTAAGGTCCAGTTCTCACATGACTACTGGAAAAACCATAGCTTTGACTATTTGGATCTTTGTTGATCCTTCCCAGCATCTGGGTCTTTTCAAATGGGTCAGTTCTTCACATCAGGTGGCCAAAGTATTGGAATTTCAGCTTCAGCATCAGTCCTTCCAATGAACACCCAGGACTGATTTCTTTTAGCATGGACCAGTGGATCTCCTTGCAGTCCAAGGGACTCTCAAGAGTCTTCTCCAACACCACAGTTAAAAAGCATCAATTCTTCACTGCTCTGTTTTCTTTATAGTCCAACTCTCACATCCATACATGACTACTGGAAAAACCATAGCTTTGACTAGATGGACCTTTGTTGGCAAAGTTATGTCTCTGATTTTTAATATGCTATCTAGGTTGATCATAACTTTCTTCCAAGAAGGAAGCATCTTTTAATTTCATGGCTGCAGTCACCATCTGCAGTGATTTTGGAGCCCAGAAAAATAAAGTCTGACACTGTTTCCAGTTTCCCCATCTATTTCCCATGAAGTGATGGGACCAGATGCCATGATCTTAGTTTTCTGAATGTTGAGCTTTAAGCCAACTTTTTCACTCCCTCTTTCACTTTCATCAAGAGGCTTTTTAGTTCCTCTTCACTTTCTGCCATAAGGGTGGTGTCATCTGCATATCTGAAGTTATTGATATTTCTCCCGGCAATCTTGATTCCAGCTTGTGCTTCTTCCAGCCCAGCATTTCTCGTGGTGTACTCTGCATAGACGTTAAATAAGCAGGGTGACAATATACAGCCTTGACGTACTCCTTTCCCGATTTGGAACCAGTCTGTTGTTCCATGTCCAGTTCTAACTGTTGCTTCCTGACCCACATACACATGTCACAAAAGGCAGGTCAGGTGGTCGGGTATTCCCATCTCTTTCAGAATTTTCCACAGTTTATTGTGATCCACACAGTCAAAGGCTTTGGCATAGTCAATAAAGCAGAAATAGATATTTTTCTGGA
>NW_011494522.1:1091589-1102880 GCF_000754665.1 Bison bison bison
TCCACACAGTCAAAGGCTTTGGCATAGTCAATAAAGCAGAAATAGATATTTTTCTGGAACTCTCTTGCTTTTTCCATGATCCAGCGGATGTTGGCAATTTGATCTCTGGTTCTTCTGCCTTTTCTAAAACCAGCTTGAACATCTGGAAGTTCACAGTTCACATACTGCTGAAACCTGGCTTGGAGAATTTTGAACATTACTTTACTAGCATGTGAGACGAGTATACTTGTGTGGTAGTTTGAGCATTCTTTGGCATTGCCTTTCTTTGGGATTGGAGTGAAAACTGACTTTCCCAATCCTGTGGCCACTGCTGAGTTTTCCAAATTTGCTGGCATATTGAGTGAAGCACTTTCACAGCATCTTCTTTTAGGATTTGAAATAGCTCAACTAGAATTCCATCATCTCCACTAGCTTTGTTCGTAGTGATGCTTCCTAAAGCCCACTTGACTTCACATTCCAGGATATCTGGCTCTAGGTGAGTGATCACACCATCATGATTATCTGGGTCATGAAGATCTTTTTTGTACAGTTCTTCTGTGTATTCTTGCCACCTCTTCTTAATATCTTCTGCTTCTGTTAGGTCCCTACCATTTCTGTCCTTTATCGAGCCCATCTTTGCATGACATGTTCCCTTGGTATCTCTAATTTTTTTGAAGAGGTCTCCAGTCTTTCCCATTCTATTGTTTTCCTCTATTTCTTTGCACTGATTACTGAGGAAGGTTTTCTTATCTCTCCTTGCTATTCTTTAGAACTCTGCCTTCAAATGGGTATATGTTTTCTTTTCTCCTTTGCTTTTCACTTCTCTTCTTTTCACAGCTATTTGTAAGGCCTCCCCAGACAGCCATTTTGCTTTTTTGCATTTAAGTAAGGTGGTAGGCACTGAGAGCGTGCATCAGAGGGCAGACAGACTGATGCCACAATCACAGACATCTAGCCAATCTGATCACATGGACCACAGCCTTGTCTAACTCAGTGAAATTAAGCCATGCCATGTGGAGCCACCCAAGATAGACAGGTCATGGTGGAGAGGTCTGACAGAATGTGGTCCACTGGAGAAGGGAATGGAAAACCACTTCAGTATTCTTGCCTTGAGAACCCCATGAACAGTATAAATAAGCAAGAAGATAGGACTCTGAAAGAGGAACTCCACAGGTCAGTAGGTGCCCAATGTGCTACTGGAGATCAGTGGAGAAATAACTCCAGAAAGAATGAAGGAATGGAGCCAAAGCAAAAACAATACCCAGTTGTGGATGTTACTGGTGATAGAAGCAAGGTCCGATGCTGTAAAGAGCAATATTGCATAGGAACCTGGAATGTTAGGTCCATGAATCAAGGCAAATTGGAAGTGGTCAAACAGGAGATGGCAAGAGTGAGTGTCGACATTCCAGGAATCAGTGAACTAAAATGGACTGGAATTGGTGAATTTAACTCACATGACCATTATATCTACTATTGTGGCAGGAATCCCTTAGAAGAAATGCAGTAGCCATCATAGTCAGCAAAAGAGTCCAAAATGCAGTACTTGGATGCAATCTTCATTTCCAAGGCAAACCATTCAGTATCATGGTAATCCAAGTCTATGCCCCAACCAGTAATGCTGAAGAAGCTGAAGTTAAATGGTTCTATGAAGACCTACCAGATCTTTTAGAAGTAACCCTCAAAAAAGATGTCCTTTTCATTATAGGGGACTGGAATGCAAAAGTAGGAAGTCAAGAAACACCTGGAGTAACAGGCAAATTTGGCCTTGGAATACGGAATGAAGCAGGGCATAGAGTTTTGCCAAGAGAACGCACTGGTCATAGCAAACACCCTCTTCCAACAACACAGGAGAAGACTCTACACAGGAACATTACCAGATGGTCAACACTGAAATCAGATTGATTATAGTCTTTGGAGCCAAAGATGGAGAAGCTCTATAAAGTCAGCAAAAACAAGACCAGGAGCTGACTGTGGCTCACATCATGAACTCCTTATTGCCAAATTCAGACTTAAATAGAAGAAAGTGGGGAAAACCACTCGACCATTCAGGTATGACCTAAATCAAATCCCTTATGATTATACAGTGGAAGTGAGAAATAGATTTAAGGGACTAGATCTGATAGACAGAGTGCCTGAGAAGACAGGAATCAAGACCATTCCCAAGAAAAAGAAATGCAAAAAAAAAAAAAAAGCAAGATTTGTCAGAGCTGTGTCTAATTCACTGCTACATCCTTATCACCTACCCTAATGCCTGGCATATGGAGAGTACTATTAAATATTTGGTGAAGTAAACTGAATCAGTTGCCATCTTGACTTTGTATAGACAGGATTTCATTTTTCCTCTTGGCTTAGAGCTCAGTGGGTATTTTGTTGTAGAAAACTTCATAGCCATTATGGAACGCATGTGGTAAAATAAACCCCAGCATCCAAAGATTACATGTTCTTTGTGAAACATTATCCATTTGGCTGTGGTTTGCTTACCCATTTTCAAAGGTCTGTGATTAATCTCCTTGTTCATCTAGTGGGCTGTCTTAGACTGATATTACAAGGACTTTAAAGCAGTCATCTTTGGCAGCTGAGCTCTTAGCTGGTCATCTTCATGGTATTAAGTGATACTTGTCCAGATAAGTATCAGAACAGAGGGAAGAAGTTATTGAATCTCTTGGATTTCTAATATCTGTAGAAGGAAGTTGATAATGATTGAAGAAGATCATTTTTGATATGTCATGTATGTGTGTCTTTTTAAATGACAGTTTCAGCAGTACTTAAAAATGTTCTTGTATTTCAGATGGATAAAGAAAACTTCTGAGCCACCAGGGAAATCCAAAGAAAATTAATAGTGATAGTAATTTTAGTGCTTATAATTACTAATGACTTGATCTGACTTCCTAGGAGCAGTAAACTTTTATATTTTTGCAACACCAACAGCACAGAAATAGGATTTCTTTTTATTCCCCCTAGCTATAGAACCGGAGAAGGCAATGGCACCCCACTCCAGTACTCTTGCCTGGAAAATCCATGGACGGAGGAGCCTGGTAGGCTGCAGTCCATGGGGTCGCTAAGAGTCGGACACGACTGAGCGACTTCACTTTCACTTTTCACTTTCATGCATTGGAGAAGGCAATGGCACCCCACTCCAGTACTCTTGCCTGGAGAATCCCAGGGACAGCGGAGCCTGGTGGGCTGCCGTTTATGGGGTCACACAGAGTCGGACACAACTGAAGCGACTTAGCACCAGCAGCAGCTATAGAACATGAACCACAGATAGGAAAAGATGCAGTTTTTTTTTTTAAACTCAAAGAAAGTAGAGGTTTAGACACAGTAAAACACCCATTATGAAGCATTTTGGGTCAAATCAAGGCTCTAACGTGCCCAGTAATTTATTACAATAGGCAGGTTTCATTTGTGTTTGAACTTTTTTGCAGTCCCATAGCATCAGTGCCGAAATGGTTTTTCCACATACCAAAATGTTTAGCAAAGCTACTTGTTTCCCTACTCTCTTATCTTATGCATGTGGGAATGGTCAAACTGTAAGCTTAGAAAAGAAAGGATGATCTTCATAACTGCTTTGCATTTGACTTTTAAAATTTTAATTTATGGCATAGAGATTATGTTAAATTGGAAAAAGAGAGACTTACTTTTGGAACCTTTCTTTAGTGTGATTAATTAAAAGAAAACCTCAACTGCAACTCTGTCAATGGCAAACATGAGTATCATAAACCACAACACAGCTGTTTTCTTTTATCTGTTCTATTTAGGTAGTGTGCCATGAACCTCGGGATGAAAACCAATACTGCAACATTATTTAAGAACTGCTAACAGGCCTCATATCACTTTTCAAGAAGCATGTAAAACTAACGCCTGACCTTTCCATGCTCATTAGAATTTGCTACGTCTTCATGCTACACTGGGGTTTCTGTTTCTGCCGCTGTGGCAGAAGTGGTCACTGTCGTGTCTTCTCACTTCTGTTACTGCTGAAAAGTTATCAAAGTAAATGAGTTTCAAGTTCAAGTGGGGGACACATGAAGCAGTGTTCCCCTTCTTGTGACAAAGCTTCAGCAGAACCAAGGTAGAGGATAACTGGCAAGAAGTTATAGAATATCGCTGAAAATGCCAAGGGACTTCCCTGGCAGTCCAGTGGTTAAGATTCTGTGCTTCTACTGCAGCGGCACGGGTCCAATCCCTGGTCATGGAAATAAGATCCCACATGCCGCATGATGTGGCCAAAAGGGCTACGGAGATTTTTTTAAAAAGAAAATGCTAATGGTCACATTAGTTTGGCTTTTCAACAAAGTCCAAAATAGCAACGACCTATAAAAAGATAGAAGTTTGTTTATTTTATGAGTAACAATTCAAGGGTAAGCAGACCAGGGTGAAGGCTGCACTCATCCATGACCCACACTCCTTCTGCCCTGTTGCTCTGTCTTTTCAACCTGTGGTTTCCTCCTTAAGGTCTGAAATAGCTGCTTCAGCTTTCACCGTCATGTCTGCCTTCTAGTAAGTTGTGAGCGAAAAAGGAGAAGTGGAGACAATGCTTCTTTCCTTTACTGTCATGATGCAGAAGTCATTCCACTCATTTTCACTCACATCCCACGTCAGAACTTAGTCATGAACCAATGTAGCTGCAAGGAAATTTGGGAAATGTAGATTTTGGTTGGGTGGCCACCTGTCTAGCTAAAAATCAAAGGCTTTACAATTGAAGGGAAAAGTGAAGGATGGATTTTGAGACAGAATGGATAATACTATAAATAACTTCAGGTAAAGTGAGGGAGTAGAGAAATAACATGGTACAGGGGTAAACAGATGATTATCCTTTAGCTCTAGCAACCTGTAAGTACATAAGATACAGAGACCAACTACAGTTAATTAAGGTTGAAAGGATACTGACTGGCTAGACATCATATACATTGTTGAAAATTTTGAAAGATGATGAAACTGATGAAAATTTTGGAGAATAAGGCACAGAACTAGGCTTAAGACAGTGTAGCCACAGGTACTTGCAGATCACACCAAGGAATGATCTTCTGATAATAGTGCCGCGGGTGACTTAGATTAGAGTCTTAGATTAGACTGTAAGACTCTTGATTTTGTTATGAATATCAACACTGGAAACTGAAATATCATCCCTGGATGCTGCCAAAGCTAGAAATGAATTTTAAACTCTCTCTTTTTCCTTCAATCTTTGTGCCAGATTCAAAATCCTATGTTGGGAGGCCAGAATTTAGCACGTGGGTCTGAATCTGAGCTGCCAGGGGTCTGAGAGCTCGAGTGTCTGGCCCTCTAGGTGCTGGCAATGGAAGATAGAGCTGCCTCCTGCAGAGACTGATTTGTACAATGTTGGACCCAAAGCATGGACAGGGGTTCATTTTCTGATCAGCCATTTAAAAATGTCAAAAATGTGTACTATAATGACCAACATATTTTTCAGATTGAGCAAAAATAGCATAAGTACTTAAGTGCCTGGTTTCAGAGTTAGAGAATACAGAATTCTAGTCTTTGCTCTGTAAATGTATTCATAATGCCTACCTCCTAGGGTTTTGTGGGCAACATTTGTAACGTAGAGGTTTCAAAAATAGACATAAAAGAGGTAGATTTACACATTGACTTCTAAATATAGTTTGAAGATTTTAAAACATTTTTTCCTTTCTAAGTGGTCTTAATATTATCTATCCACCTTTTTCATGAACTGATTAGCCAGTATTTCAATTCAGCTGGCCAATAATATATGCTAAGTATATTCTAAAATTAATCTGTAATCCTATAATAAGCAAGGCTGATGATTGGGCCAATTTTGTGCTCACTCTGAACTTTCTCAGATTTATCAGTTAGGGGGAGAAAATATTGGGCAGTGCTTTTTATAATGAACTAAAGGCAGTGAAAGTGAAAGTGAAAAGTGAAAGTGAAGTCGCTCAGTCAAATCTGACTCTTTGCAACCCCGTGGACTGTAGCCCACCAGGCTCCTCTGTCCATGGGATTCTCCAGGTCAGAATACTGGAGTGGGTTGCCATTTGCTTCTCCAGGGGATCTTCCTGACCCAGGGATCGAACCCAGGTCTCCCACATCGCAGGCAGACACTTGAACCTCTGAGCCACCAGGGAAGCCCACAAAGGCAGTAAACTCAATCTAAAAGTATGAAGAATAACATCGAACATATATTCTGATAGTAGTTCTCTGTAGTTATTAAGTGAACGGCTTTGTTTTCTTCTCTCAGAAGTGAATTCTCCTTGACAGTACTTTTGTGTTGATAAATATAAGCATGTAAAACTCAATTGTTTCTGGTAACCACTTCAAACTTTCTCCTCTAAAAAACATCTTAAGCAGCATTAGGAAGAAAGACAGAGGCAAGCTTAAGTACCTCTGCAGGCTGCAAAAAATACAGGTTGGATGGTGAACAGCACCTGGGGAATTCATTAAGACCATATGGACTGTCAAAAGTTCAGTGTACTAGTGAAGAAAACTCCCTCAGTGATTGCATGTGAATAAAATAATCATTGGAAACAATGGCTCTAGGGGATTACTATGGTCATTTAAAAAGTTGCAAGTTCTGCTCTGAACAGAGAAATTACAAACTAAATGAACTCAATTGTTGAACAGACAACCAGGCAACGAGACAGAATTTATATCCGTGTCTTCTTTTTTTCTCTAAAATATTTTTTATTTATTTTTTAATTTATTTATTTTAACTGGAGGCTAATTACTTTACAATATTGTAGTGTTTTTTTTGCTATACATTGACATGAATCAGCCATGGGTGTACATGTGTTCCCCATCCTGAATCCCCTCCCACCTCCCTTCCCATCCCATCCCATCCCTCTGGGTCATCCCAATGTACCAGCCCCGAGCACCCTGTACCATGCATCGGACCTGGACTGGCGATCTATTTCACATATGATAATATACATGTTTCAATGCAGTTCTCTCAAATCATCCCACCCTCGCCTTAAGATATTTTTAAAATTTTATCTATTTGACTATGCTGGGTCTTAGTTGCAGCATGTGGGATCTAATTTCCTGACCAGGGATTGAACCTAGGCCCC
The DNA here is from genome assembly GCF_000754665.1 of Bison bison bison. NCBI lineage: Eukaryota > Metazoa > Chordata > Mammalia > Artiodactyla > Bovidae > Bison > Bison bison. The sequence continues at coordinate 1,098,606 of NW_011494522.1, forward strand.
CTGTGTTAGGAGCTTGGAGTCTTAGCCACTGGACCACCAGGGAAGCCCTAATGTCTTTTCATTTGGCCTCAATTCTTAGGGTTCTCATATATATGTAAATAAAAGGTTGAAGTCAATGTCAGATCAGATCAGATCAGATCAGTTTCTCAGTCGTGTCCGACTCTTTGCGACCCCATGAATCGCAGCACGCCAGGTGTCCCTGTCCATCACCAACTCCTGGAGTTCACTCAGACTCATGTCCATCGAGTCAGTGATGCCATCCAGCCATCTCATCCTCTGTCATCCCCTTCTCCTCCTGCCCCCAATCCCTCCCAGCATCAGAGTCTTTTCCAATGAGTCAACTCTTCGCATGAGGTGGCCAAAGTACTGGAGTTTCAGCTTTAGCATCATTCCTTCCAAAGAAATCCCAGGGCTGATCTCCTTCAGAATGGACTGGTTGGATCTCCTTGCAGTCCAAGGGACTCTCAAGAGTCTTCTCCAACACCACAGTTCAAAAGCATCAATTCTTCAGTGCTCAGCCTTCTTCACAGTCCAACTCTCACATCCATACATGACCACAGGAAAAACCATAGCCTTGACTAGACAGACCTTTGTTGGCAAAGTAATGTCTCTGCTTTCGAATATGCTATCTAGGTTGGTAGTGAAATAAAATTCAGCTCTTTTTTGTTTGTTTGATTTCTGTTATTGTTTAAAAGACAGATCATGCATTCATGCTAAGTCGCTTCAGTAGTGCCCTACTCTTTGCGATCCCATGGACTATAGCCCATCAGGCTCCTCTGTCCAATGGGGTTCTCCTGGCAAGAATATTGGAGTGGGTGTCCGTACCCTTGTCCAGGGGATCTTATTGACCCAGGGATTGAACCTGCATCTCTTATGTCTCCTGCATTGGCAGGTAGGTTCTTTACCACTAGCATTGCATGGGAAGCCCTTGATTAGTAAAATTAGCAGAAAATAGGAATGAACTAAAATGATGATAGTATTTTAAGGTATCACAGATACTGCTTTTAAAATTAGGATTTATGTGCTAGCATTTGAATAATCATTTCTGAGCTTCACAGAAATAAAAGAGTAAGCTCTATGAATATTCCTTTTATATATTTCCAAGATAAAATTAATTTTATTCCCTTTTCTTTAGGTTCATTAGCTGAAACTTGCTGACTGATATAAGAGTCACTTATATCAGTACTTATATCACTGCACCTACTACTTTTATCTTTGTCTCATCCCAAGTTCTGCCTGGTGTTATTTAAAGATTGGAAACACATCTGCTTTTGTAATTTCTGAGGCCATAAACATATTATAATACTGTATTTTGGCAAAATAAACCTAGCATATTAATTGTAATATTTCTTTGCCATCAAAGAGTAAGCTGAGAAAAAGTGTTTAGAAATTTATAAAAGGAAAGAAAAGAGGCAAAAGTTTTAAAATGAGAAGAGGCAACATATATAATTTGTTAAAGGGGAGGTTAGAAAATATTTGATTTGTGATTGTCCCACAGAGAAACTCTGATTTTTAAAGAAGAAGCTATTGTGTGTGTCTATGTTTCTGTGTGTTTCTGCACATGTTGTTAAAGTGCTAGATGTTCTATTTCTTTCAGTGAAATGACCAGCATCTTTCCTTTATTCTTACCACAAGGAGTAATAGGAGCTCCGCAGAAACCTCAATAATCTTACAGAGATCCAGTACGGGATCCTGTTACCGATAAGAAACTCAGCCTCATACAGTAAGGAGTGAGAGTATTTTTTCAATTATATAGTTTATTTTTCCAAGTATGAAGTGGTATATTATAACTGCTGAAAACTTGTAAAACACAAAAAATAAAGATGAAAATAAATGTCACAGTAAGTTTGCCACTCAAAGTTAATCACTGTCAACAATTTGGTTCACTTTATTCCCATCTTTTTTTCACCCCCCTCTCAATATGCATATAATGAAGTAGAGCACCCATTAAAATCATGTTTGTGAAAAAATCTGGTAGCTGTGGAAATTCTAGGAAAGCTTGGAAAAAATATCTAGAGCTATATGAACAGAATTAGAATGATATGAACAATTTAGAACTTTACGAACAAGTTGTTCTAGAGTATATTGTTTAGTGAAAAACAGCATTAGAATGATATGAACAATTTAGAACTTTACGAACAAGTTGTTCTAGAGTATATTGTTTAGTGAAAAACAGCAGCAGATCATTAAACAAATCAGAACGGTACGAACAAGTTGTTCTAGAGTATATTGTTTAGTGAAAAACAGCATTAGAATGATATGAACAATTTAGAACTTTACGAACAAGTTGTTCTAGAGTATATTGTTTAGTGAAAAACAGCATTAGAATGATATGAACAATTTAGAACTTTACGAACAAGTTGTTCTAGAGTATATTGTTTAGTGAAAAACAGCATTAGAATGATATGAACAATTTAGAACTTTATGAACAAGTTGTTCTAGAGTATATTGTTTAGTGAAAAACAGCAGCAGTTCTTTACACAGAATCAGCAGGGACCTTTTACTAGGCATTCACATTTTAACAGAACCAATTACTTCTCGTAGTTGAGCTCCTGTGTTGCCTTCAGTTCTATGTTGAGTGAACTATACAATAATCATGGGACAGAACACTTGTCACTCTGGGGACTCAAAGTTGCAACTTATGACTCCAGTGTAGGACAGATTAAGTATTAAAATGTGGTATTGCTTATGTGTGGGATAGGAGCTCACCAAAGTGAAGACTCATTGTAAACCTTAGTATTTGAGGGAGAGCTTAATGGTTGATATTGAGACTGAGCTGCACCTTGAAGAAAGGCAAATTTGGAAAAGACAGAAGACCAAAGAAAATGTTACTGGACAGATAAGCAGATCAGGATGTGATCAGTTATGGAATCTTAATTTCCAAAGGAATTTGGGCTTAATGTTGTAGCTCTAGGATGTTAAGCCTTAAATAGGTTTCAAACGGTGTGACAACTTTGTTTGATTGTTAATGACTGTCAGGTGATGGCTGTATTGAGAAGGATTCTAAGCCTAGTCAAAGGATAAAGGACCAAGATGCTGTGTTTAATGATGTCTGCCATGGTCACGGCAGGGAAAGTTTTATCATAACTGGTACACAGTGGTCTACGATGCAGTAGGCAACACAACCGTGGATTCTTTTAAGAGGCAAGTCACCTTCAATATGAGTTTGAAAATGTCCATTCATCAAGCATTTTGTTACTATGCTGCTGCTACTGCTGCTAAGTCACTTCAGTTGTGTCCGACTCTGTGCGACTCCATAGACGGCAGCCCACCAGGCCCCACCGTCCCTGGGATTCTCCAGGCAAGAACACTGGAGTGGGTTGCCATTTCCTCCTCCAATGCGTGAAAGTGAAGTCACCCAGTCATGTCTGACTCTTAACGACCCCACGGACTGCAGCCTACCAGGCTTCTCCATCCATGGGATTTTCCAGGCAAGAGTACTGGAGTGGGTTGCCATTGCCTTCTAAATGTATAAAATGAAGATGAGAACATTATGAATACAGATACTGTTGAACATGAGACAGTAAAGATGAAAATACACTTTATATTTCATTAGCTGATATAAGAAATTGAATTTGAAACAAATTTTTTTTTCAGAAAGTTTGCTTAATAAGCTATAATAACACAAATAATCTATAATTCACCATGAGGGGAGAAAGTAATCTTTCCCAAACTTTAATACTAAGATTTTTTTTGTCTATATATTTAAAATATTAAGTATTATTCTAGCTTCTTACTTTAATTAGTAGAGCTATCAGTTGGGAAAAGACATTGTTTATTTTCCCAGATTACTTATTTATTGTAATTTCTAATTGTTCAGTTCAGTTCAGTTCAGTTGCTCAGTCGTGTCCGACTCTTTGCGACCCCATGAATCACAGCGTGCCAGGCCTCCCTGTCCATCACCAACTCCCAGAGTTCACCCAGATTCATGTCCATCGAGTCAGTGATGCCATCCAGCCATCTCATCCTCTGTCGTCCCCTTCTCCTCCTGCCCCCAATCCCTCCCAGCATCAGAGTCTTTTCCAATGAGTCAACACTTCGAATGAGGTGGCCAAAGTACTGCAGTTTCAGCTTTAGCATCATTCCTTCCAAAGAAATCCCAGGGCTGATCTCCTTCAGAATGGACTGGTTGGATCTCCTTGCAGTCCAAGGGACTCTCAGGAGTCTTCTCCAACACCACAGTTCAAAAGCATCAATTCTTTGGCGCTCAGCCTTCTTCACAGTCCAACTCTCACATTCATACATGACCACTGGGAAAACCATAGCCTTGACTAG
>NW_011494522.1:1102980-1118991 GCF_000754665.1 Bison bison bison
CAATGATTTTGGAGCCCAGAAAAACAAAGTCTGACACTGTTTCCACTGTTTCCCCATCTATTTCCCATGAAGTGATGGGACCGGATGCCATGATCTTCGTTTTCTGAATGTTGAGCTTTAAGCCAACTTTTTCACTCTCCACTTTCACTTTCATCAAGAGGCTTTTTAGTTCCTCTTCACTTTCTGCCATAAGGGTGGTGTCATCTGCATATCTGAGGTTATTGATATTTCTCCCAGCAATCTTGATTCCAGCTTGTGTTTATTCCAGTCCAGTGTTTCTCACGATGTACTCTGCATATAAGTTAAATAAGCAAGTGACAATATACAGCCTTGACGAACTCCTTTTCCTATTTGGAACCAGTCTGTTGTTCCATGTCCAATTCTAACTGTTGCTTCCTGACCTGCATACAGATTTCTCAAGAGGCAGGTCAGGTGGTCTGGTATTCCCCTCTCTTTCAGAATTTTCCACAGTTTATTGTGATCCACACAGTCAAAGGCTTTGGCATAGTCAATAAAGCAGAAATAGATGTTTTTCTGGAACTCTCTTGCTTTTTCCATGATCCAGCAGATGTTGGCAAATTGTTCATTGGTACTATATAGAAATCCAATAAATTTTGTATATTGAATTTGTATCCTGTGTTCTTGCTAAGCTCACTTACTAGTTCTAGTAGAATGAGTGTGTGTGTGTGTGTGTGTGTAGACAGATCCCTTGGAATATTCTACATAGACAATTATGTTTTCTTCAAATGGAGACAGTTTTATTTCTTTTTTTCTAGTCTATATGTTTTTTTTTCTCTTTTCTCTTTTATATCTTTTATGTTGTATTATTGCATTGCCTGGGATCTCCAGTATTATGTTGAATAGGAGTAGTGTAAGTGGACATACTTGTCTTTTTCCCAGCCTTAGGGGAAAAGCATTCAGTCTTTCACTATTTAGTATGATGTTAGCAACTTCATGTTTACTGCTGAACTACTAGTAGTTACGACAAAGCTATTCATTTATGCTCACTAATTCTGTTAATCACTGAGAGAGAACTGAAGTTTTTAAGTGTAACTGTAAATTTGTTTATTTCTCTGTAAAGTTAAACATTTTTTTTGAGATTATTTTTTAGAGCAGTTTAAGTTTCACAGCTAAATTGAGGGGAATGTACAGAGATTTTCCATATACTACCTACCCACCCCCCACCTACATATAAAGGCTCCCTTGAACTGTGGTGTTAGAGAAGACTCTTGAGAGTCCCTTGGACTGCAAGGAGATCCAACCAGTCCATTCTGAAGGAGATCAGCCCTGGGTGTTCTTTAGAAGGAATGACGCTAAAGCTGAAACTGCAGTACTTTGGCCACCTCATGCGAAGTGTTGACTCATTGGAAAAGACTCTGATGCTGGGAGGGATTGGGGGCAGGAGGAGAAGGGGACGACAGAGGATGAGATGGCTGGATGGCATCACCAACTCGATGGACGTGAGTTTGAGTGAACTCCGGGAGTTGGTGATGGACAGGGAGGCCTGGCGTGCTGCGATTCATTTGATCACAAAGAGTCGGACACGACTTAACTGAACTGAACTAACTCATTATGAATATCCCCCACCAGAGAGTACATTGTTATAACTGCTGAACTGGCACTGACATATCATAATCACCCAGAGTCCACACTTTGTTTGTTCTGCCTCTTTCTCTCTCTTGTCTCCTAGGAGTCCAATTACATAAATGTTAGACTGTTTAATATTGCACAACTCAGAATGGCTGTTCTGTTCTTTCCCTTTTTCTTAAACATGTTTTCTCTTTGTAGGTTTTTTTTTTTTTTTTGTAATTTCTATTGTTCAGTCACCCAGTTGTGTCTGACTCTCCACAACCACATGGAGTACAGAATGCCAGGGCTCCCTGTCACTCATCACCTCCTGGAGTTCGCCCAAGTTCATGTTCATTGCATCGGTGATGCCATCCAGCCACCTATCTTCTCCTTTTGCCCTTGGTCTTTCCCAGCATCAGGGACTTTCCCAGTGAGTCGTCTGTTCACATCAGATGACCAAAATATTAGTGCTTCAGCATCAGCACCAGTCCTTCCAGTGAATATTCAAGGTTGATCTCCCTTAAGGTTGATTGGTTTGATCTCCCTGCTGTCCAAGGGACTTTCAGGAGTCTTCTCCAGCACCTCAGTTCAAAGGCATCAATTCTTTGGCAATCTGCCTTATTCAAGGTCCAGCTCTCACAACCGTTCATGACCGACCACTGGGGAGACCATAGCCTTGACTTTACAGACCTTTGTCAGCAGACTTGTCTCTGTTTTTCAACAGACTGTCTAGGTTTGTCATCAGTTTCCTGCCAAGAAATAGTCGTTTTCCCATTTCATGGCTGCAGTCACCATCTGCAGTGATTTTGGAGCCCAAGAAGAGGAAATCTGTTACTATTTCCACCTTTTCTACTTCTATTAGCCATGCAATAATGGGGCCAGATGCCGTGATCTTAGCTTTTTTAAATATTTAGTCTTAAGCTGGCTCTTTCACTCTCCTCCTTCATTCTCTTCAAAAGGCTCTTTATTTCCTCTTCAGTTTCTGCCATTAGAGTGATACCATCCGCATATCTGAGGTTGTTGATGTTTCTCCCGCCTGTCTTGATTCCAGCTTGTAACTCATCCAGCCCGGCATTTCTCATGATGTGCTCAGCGTATAGGCTAAACAAACAGGGTGACAGCAGACAGCCCTGTCCTACTCCTTTCTCAATCTTGAACCAATCAGCTGTTCCATACAGGCTTCTAAGTGTTGCTTCTTGACCTACATACAGGTTTCTCAGCATACAGGTAAGATGGTCAGGTATTCCCATCTCTCTAAGAGCTTTCCACTCTTTAATTTCACTGATTTTTTTTCTCGGCTGCTTCAAATATGCTCATTAGCCCATGAAAGGCATACTTCATCTCTGTTACTTTTTTTTTTCATTTCTAGCATTTACATTTTATTTTGGTGCTATATTTTTCATCTTTCTACTGAAATTCCTGAATTGTTTATGCATATTGTCCATTTTTTTTTCCGCTAGAGCGTTTAACATATCATATTTTAAATTCTTTGATACCTTCAAATCTGGATTATATTTGAGTCTGGTTCTGTTGATTTTGCTTTGTCTTTTGCCAGAGTGTTACTTTTCCTTGCTTCTTTGTGTGTTGTATATTTTATTTGAATGTTGGGCATTTGATGTACAATAGTAAAGACAAATTAATATTATGTGTGTTTGGAAATGTCCACCTTTTTTGGCTTGGTTTTGGAGAGAGAGGGGAAATATCAAGTTAATCTCATCAGGGGTTGACCTGGGTATGCTTTTATTGCTCTTGTGGTCCTTGGCATGCTGCAGGTGTTAACTTCCTTGTCCTTAGGGTGGTCCTTGACTTCCCTGGTGGCTCAGATGGTAAAGCATCTGCCTACAGTGTGGGAGACCTGGGTTCAATCCCTGGGTCAGGAAGATCTCCTGGAGAAGGGAATGGCAACTCACTCCAGTACTCTTGCCTGGAAAATCCCATGGATGGAGGAGACTGATAGGCTACAATCCATGGGGTCGCAAAGAGTCAGACATGACTGAGCGGCTTCACTTTCTTAGGGCGGTAATTAATTTTTTGGAGAATGTTTCTCAATATCTGCTCCGTCTTCAGCTTTAGGTCTTCTCTTTGTGCCTGTGTCTCAGACAGGGTCTCTTTCCCACCTCTTGCCCTTCTCCCAGTGATGGACTGCTGTTGCCTTTTACTCAGTGCTTGCTGGCTGGGCTGTTCAAGCTAGTTATCAGGGTAATTACTGTGTCCCTAAGCCCTGGGGGGTAGGACTGTCAAATGATTCTTCCCTTCTGTTTGTAATCACTGAGCACAGATGACTTCTGCCCTTCCTGGAGGGACAGAAGAATATTTGCTTTCTCCAGGTGAAATAGAGGACTTTCCTGGTGGCTCAGACGGTAAAGTGTCTGTCTGTAGTGTGGGAGACCTGGGTTCAATCCCTGGGTTGGGAAGATCTCCTGGAGAAGGAAAGGGCAACCCACTGCAGTATTCTTGCCTAGAAAATCCCATGGGCAGAGGAGCCTGGTAGGCTACAGTCCATGGGGTCACAAAGAGTTGGACAGGACTCAGTGACTTCACTGTCACTTTCTAGGTGCAATAGGCCTTGACATTTTGCCCAAGTGACAGAGTTGCCAGTGACAGAGTTTCCTGTATTTCTCCTCAGTGGCTTAAGGCTTTTGTTGCCTAAAGAAAAAGTGGAGCAGAATCCCTTGCTCTAATGGAAGATATTTCCCTTTCTCAGGTCTTCACTACAAGGAAGATTTTCTCCTAACTCTTCACCTATCCCAAATCTTTCTTGTATTTGGTGAGGTTCCTGGAAAAGAGCCTGAGTTGGTGCAAATCTCTTTGTGTTTGTGGTTCTCTGGGTTTCTGTTCTCTCATACATTGCACTTGACTTTCAGTGATTTGCTAAAAATTTGGTTGCTTTCTTCTTTTCATCTTACATGTTTCCCAGTGTCTTTCCTAGGTAAGCAAGGGCTTACTCTCCTATCATCTTTCTTTAGATTTGGGGTTCATTTGTTGCCCTAAGACCTCAAGTGTCTCACTCCATATTTTTTAGGTGAGGCAAGGTGAAGCCAAGAGAGGTGATAAATTACCCAATCTAGAAAGTGACAGAACCAGAATTCAAAGACTGAGACCTAGGCAGTGTCTCTCTGGAGACCGCATCATTAGCCACTGCCTGTGTTGCATATATAAACCACCTCTCCTATGCGGGGGTGGATGACAGATACCCTGTTGCACATGTAAACCTGTAGGACTTTGAATAATTCAGAGAGAGACTGGGAGCTCCATGAGGGAGATTTCTTACTTTTTTTAATCACATGGGATGTGACTATACTAATAATGGTATTGTATTATTGAAGTTTCTAGATAATTTTCTACATATACTTTATTTTCCCAACTAGATATTAACTTTCTTGGAGAAATGAACTGCTGATGATTTGATTTGTACCTTGTCCCCCTATACTTTGTAACTCTCTGAAAAGTATCCTCCTTATAGGAAGTAATTGGCAAGGATTCTGTGACAGAAAAATAAGATGGGGCTTAAAACAATTGATTTAGGAAAGGAAAACTTGAAGGAAAACTTAGAAAGTCGTGATTTATTTAGGCTTCTGGTGATTGAAGACTTCATTTTCACTAGTGGTAGGAAATCATTTTAAAAGGAAATTCTTGAACTCTAGTTTACAAATTAACCTTCATGAGAACAGATTTAAGTGAATAGTTTGGATAGCACACATTCAGTCTCTTTCTGTTGGTAGATATGACCAAACGGGAGATGACAGTGACTATTTGTCAACATGTGTCTATTAGAAGAGACGCTACAGGTAAAAGGCTGGAACATTAATTTCTATGTTCCTTGAGCTCTTCTGTCTCTTGAGAACGTGTCTGCTGACATAGGACTTGACACCAAGGCCATCGGAAATAGTTCCTTCTAAAATGACAGGGAAAAAAGGCTTTTATCCCTGTTCTTTCTGTGTGCTGAAAGATAATGCCCTTGACTAACAACATACCCAGAGGAATACATGTTCTGAAAAGAATGACCAAGTTCAGTGGCAGGCCAAAGAATCAAAGCATAATCATTTTTTTTAAAGAAATGACAAAAATTAAAAATGTGTACTTTTATTTCCCAAATAAAGGAAAAGTGAAAAAAGAATGATAATGTCTTACTACAGACCCTTAGTGAAAATGGTAAATATCACTGTAAAAAGACATTTACTTGAACTTTATAGTGTCTCCTTATTTTCTCATTATGAAAATTATACTCTATCTCTTACAGTACAAATTTTTAATGTTTGCATGTAAGTGAAAAAATGAAACTACTTGTAATCTTCCTATGCATCAGTGACCACTGGCAATAGGTATTTCCAGATTTTTTTCTCTATTCATCTAGACCTTCAACATTTCCTACTGCGTTGAGATCTCTCTATAGATCATAGAAGTGATTTATACTGTATATATTTCTTAATGTATTTTCTTTCACATGAAGCTGTATAATGAAATGTTTCCCTGTTGTGGCAGAAAAGGCCAGTTGAGTTCCAAAGATTTGAGCTTCCCTTCTATAGCTGGGAAGCCGCTTCTCAGCCAGGTACTGCATTTCTCAGTCCTTTTGCAGCCATGTGGTATCCCATCATGGTTTGGTAAAGTGGAATAGGAACTGAAGGGATGTGCCGCGCTACGCCAGGGAGATTAGGTGTCTGTGTTGCCATCCCTCCATTCACTTTCAAGGTGCCATTGGAGGCCATGCTTATCTTCCACTGCCATGAGCAAAACATGACCTCTGGATGGCCTTCTGGTCCCAGAAGGAGAATAGCAGACACATGACAGGAACCAGCCCAGCTTCCCCATAATTCGAATCTACATGCCAGAGAGAGCTGCCCCAAATGATCTGCAAACTTGTGATTGAGAAACAGCTAGTGTTGCATTATGTTGAGTGTGCTTTACAGAAGCTCATGTGCCTGCAGTACTTAAAACTGAATCTAGAAAGAAGGATGTGTTTCAAAAAGAATGGTGAATGTGGTTTTTGGGAAATGGCTTTGTTTAGAACCAAAGACATGGAAATACCCCCAAAGTCTTTGAGCATATTATGCTGGACTAACCTCAGCTGGACTAAAAAAGATTAAGACTATATGAATTATAAAAATGACGTCTTAACATTCCATGGCAGGAAGCAGGCTGAGAAATTTCAGAATTCTACGATGGTATGTTTTCCAAACTCCTTGTTGGAAGGCCGAGGAAAAGAATGTAAAACGAAGGATCTCCACCTCACTCATGGAGGGCTTTGTCAATAGTTCTGGAGAATCACAGATTAAGCAGAAACTTTCAGGGATCAGAACTTGGACCAAATCAAGGAACATTTTCCCCCCTGAGAAGAAATGGCAACACATTTATAGTGGTCTTTCAGAACTGCAGTGGACCATGGATTGCCAGGTGCCTCTCATTCTTCCCTTTTTCAAATGGGATTGTTTATTATGGTCATCCTGTCTTCATTCCATTACTGTATTTTGGATGAGATAAGGGAGATGGCCTGTTTATTTATATCAAGAGTGTCTGAAAAACAGGAGGTACATCTAGGCTTGATTCTGAACTTTGAGTCTGTTGTTATCTAATAGATGAAATTTGGGCAGGGGTGACTTGAGGCAGGAGTGAGTATATTTTGCATATGAAAGGAATATGACTTTATAAAAAAAATAGAGAGGTCTATGATAGATTAGACTGTTGTTTAAAGTATTCACTTTATTCTCTCACCTCTACTTTTTCATATGAAAGTATGAGAAAGTTCAGTTCTGTCTCTCCACTTTAATCTTAACTTGGCCATATGGATTGTTATGGCAAATGGCGTAGTGCCAAAAATGCTTGGCGTGGTACAAGCAAATGCCTCAAAATTGCTTGAGTTGTGGCTCTTGCCGTATTGTGCTCCTGCCATTGTTATGGAAAGCAAAAGCTTCTGATTGTCTTCTGGTCTCAGGACAAGGATAAGAGACATGCAGAAGAGAACCAGTGATTGCCACCTGAGACTAAGATACTCCAAGCCACCAACGAAGCTGAGCAAGAAATAAATGCTTTGTTACATTTTCCATGTTAGTTTGAGGTTGTTCTATGAGATATATGTATGGATTTGTCTTTTATCCCTTTCAAAGTTTGGCTAAGAATGTCACATTCTTAGTGACTGACTCACTCTAATTAAAAATAATAGTCCTCATTCTAGTCCAACAGTGAGAGATTTTATTTTTGGAGGCTCCAAAATCACTGCAGATGGTACTGCAGCCATGAAATTAACAGACACTTGCTCCTTGAAAGAAAAGCTTTGACAAACCTAGACAGCATATTAAAAAGCAGAGACATTACTTTGCCAACAAAGGTCTGTCTAGTCAAAGCTATAGTTTTTCCAGTAGTCATGTATGGATGTGAGAGTTGGACTATAAAGAAAGCTGAGCACTGAAGAATTGATGCTTTTGAACTGTGGTGTTGGAGAAGACTCTTGAGAGTCCCTTGGACAGCAAGGAGATCCACCCAGTCCATCCTAAAGGAAATCAGTCCTGAATATTCATTGGAAGCTGAAGTTGAAACTCCAATACTTTGGCCACCTGATGTGAAGAACTGACTCATTTGAAAAGACTCCGATGCTGGGAAAGATTGAAGGCAGGAGGAGAAGGGGATGACAGAGGATGAGATGGTTGGATGGCATAACTGATGTGATGGACATGAGTTTGAGTGAACTCTGGGAGTTGGTGATGGACAGGGAGGCCTGGTGTGCTGCAGTCCATGGGATTGCAAAGAGTCTGACACAAATGAGCGACTGAACTGAACTGAATACCTGATCCCTCTTCCTCACTGTATTTTTCTCCACAGCACTTTCCATCTTCTAATATACCATATAACTGATTCATTTGGGAGGGTTATCATCTGTCTTCCTCAATTAGAATATAAGCTCCTTTAGGAAAAAGTTTTTGCCTGTTAACTGCTATATCCTCAACACCTAAGCATTGCCTGGCACATGCTAGTTACTCTATTTTTGTAAGATGAGTGAATTCATCTATATATATATTTCAATAAATATGAAAAAGAAGTCCAGAAAATATAAATAGTGTGTCTCCACTTTCTGTGAATATGAGTGATGGTTTTCTTTATATTTTCTGTTTTCTAAATTATTCACAATAAATTATATGATGTATTTAATGAAAACAAATGACTTTTAAAATTGTTTTGACTACACACAGAAATTTCAGGGTTCTTTTCCTTATTATTTTAATATTGTTGAAATTGTCTATTTATCAGTAAGCATAATTTTTGCTCTAGCTTATATTGCGGCAAAGGGATCTGTGGGTAGAATGAGGCTCAAAACAGAAGGCAAGTGGGTCAAGGAGAGAAAGCTGAGAAGCTGAGAGCTGAGAGAACTAAGTAAAAGAATCACATCCCAGAAATCTGTTCCATGAATCTCTGTAGGAATCTGGGCAATCTTCTTTCTTTTTTCAGCCTCCAGAGTGTTGCCAAGTTTTCCTATTTCTAATTATTCCTTATGGCAGAAAGCAAAGAGGAACTCAAGAGCCTCTTGATGAAGGTGAAAAAGGAGAATGAAAAAGCTGGCTTAAAACTCAACATTCAAAAAACTAAGATCACGGCATCTGGTCCCATATCTTCATGGCAAGTAGATGGGAAAACAATGGAAACAGTGACAGACTTTATTTTCTTGTGGTTTCTCCAAAACCACTGCGGATGGTGACTGCAGCCATGAAATTAAAAGATGCTTGCTCTTTGGAAGAAAAGCTATGACAAACCTAGATAATGTATTTAAAAGCAGAGACATCATGTCTGTATAGCCAAAGCTGTGGTTTCTCCAGTAGTCATGTACAGGTTTGAGAGGTGGACCATGAAGAAGGCTGAGCGCCAAAGAATTGATGCTTTTGAACTGTGGTGTTGGAGAAGACTCTGGAGAGTCCCTTGGACTGCAAGGAGATCAAACCAGTCAATCCTAAAGGAAATCCACCTTTAGGATATTCATTGGAAGGACTGATGCTAAAGCTGAAGCTCCAATACTTTGGCCACCCGATGCAAAGAGCTGAATCATTGAAAAAGACCATGATGCTGGGAAAGATTGAGGGCAGGAGGAGAAGGGGACAACAGAGGATAAGATGATTATATGGCATCACTGACTCAATGGACATGAGTTTGAGCAAGTTCCGGGAGAATGGTGAAAGACAGGGAAGCCTGGCACACTGCAGTCCATGGGGCTGCAAAGAGTTGGACATGACCGAGCAACTGAACAACAATTATTCCTGAACTTTAAGACAAGTTCAAGTTATGTACTTTTGCATTTATAATAAAGAGAATAGAAAAATAAAAGACATTTGGAACATTAAATAACATAATAAATAGCTCCCTGGTTAAGAAATGTCATTTTTTATTCTGTAGGGTATCAGTCACAGATATAACCTTTACAGGAACAAGACCAGTAGGATGGTTTTGTACTTGGCAGATTACTAAGCTCCACTTAGAGAAGCTGGAGTAATTGCATGAAGCTGCTTCTCCTAGGTTGAATGTTAGTTACATGACTGAAATGGCCAAGCAAAGACAAGATGCCAGCTATGCAAGATGAGAGGTGTTGGATGACATGTTTTCTCCATTCATCTACCTCCTCTTTTTCCCCATCCTCACCTCCATTGGGAGACTGGAGAGGCTGAGCTGTGATTTCTGAGTCTCAGTGCCAGGTAGATTTTTTAAAGAAGTAAGTGACTTATCTTGCCTGATGTAAGTTTCTCGTGGTTGAAGTTGTATAGCATAGGGGTTAAGAACATGAGGCTTTGGAGAAAGATGCGATTTGATTTCAATTTCAGCTCCACCATTTACTAGCAGTATGGCCTTGTCAAGTAAATGACCTTCCTGAAGCTCACTTTTATCATCTGTAAATGGGAGAAACAAGGATTAAATGAGATGCCATTTGTAAAGTGTTCAGTGTTGTATATTATCACTATCAAGCATTCAACAAATTCTGGCTCCTTTTATGACTACTGTGATAATTTTCTAATTGATACCTGCTTAGTTCTCTAGTAGTCAGGCCGACAAGCTGGTCTTCTGGAGAAGGAAGAGAGAGAGAACTTGAAGAAAAAAAAAAAAAGATTACAAAGTAATACCCCTAAGGTCTCTGCTTTGTACAAGTGGTGACTCTTGATTGCTTTGTTGTTTTGAGGTTTAACAGCAGAGCTTTACTGTGTAGTCACCACAGTGTCATAAAACTTGGTACATCTTGACCTTGAATGATGATATACTAGCTAAACTGTTCTTTGAGTGTTTTAGCAATCAATACCTGTCCTGAATCCCAGCCATGGTCATCAAATTTGTTATATATATATAAGAACCTAGAGCAATTCCAGGATGGAAGATTGCAGAAATTTCTCTTAGTAAGTCTGTGAAATATAAAACTAAGTAGATGGATCACAGAGAGTTGTAAGACTGAAACAAAATCGGGGAGAAGCTAAGTCATTCAGATTACACATTTGCTTTTTTATCATGATACCCTCTAATTAAGGGTAAGTTGATGAGTACTATATGCATCTACATGATCCTAAAGTAGCTGCTAGCATCCTTAAGGAGTCAGGACCACTCCCTACACAGTGGGCCTTTGCTGCCCTACTGCTCTTTTTGTTTTGAAATCTAGCCTCATTACATTAATGGCTGGAAACCTTCTCAGGCATGTTAAAAATAGATTGCATGAGAATTGAATGCAGTGTTTCCCTCCTCCCTCCCACTCCTTTTCTCGACTGCAGTATAATGGCATCACTCAGAAACAGTCCACGGAAATCAGGGTTTTCTCAGCGGCTTGTGTGGGAAGTGCAGACTATTGTGAGCAAGTGTTGCAGCCCACTGCTTGGCAGGAAGTCGTTTTTGGAAAAGTTAACCGAACAAACACCTTCCATTGTCTACAGAGGTTGAAAGCCCAACGAAGTCTCTTTATTTCTATCTCTAAACAAACTTGGTGACTGTTAATACATTTAACCCTTTTGATTCTAGAGTCTCAGATTTATTGAAGGCTTTTCCCCTCAGGGATTCTTAACCTTTTTGAATTCTTGGACCTTTTTGAGAATCCAGTGGGCGATAAATTCATGTGTTCATTTTTCAGAAGATCTGTGATTCTTCCCCTCCTCCCACCCTCCGTGTTGAGTTGTTCTATAGTTGGTCTGAGTAATTAATGATCAAGGGAAAAACAGCAAAGGAGGGAAGGTGAGAATCTCTCTGCTCCCTTGCTACTCCACTGCATATTTCTCATTTCTTTCTTTGCAAATTTACTAAAAAAAAAAAAAAGGCCAAGCTCTGCTGAGGATTTTAAAAGCTGTTAACCACATTCATAGTCTTATTTATTAAAGTAATTATACATAGGCTTAATTGTTTCCCAATGTAATAAAACTGAGAAGTTTGCCATTATAAATGAGTATACACACACATATGTATAGCTGAGTCCCTTTCCTGTCTACCTGAAACTATCATAGCATTGTTAATCAGCTATACTCCTATATAAAATAAAACCTTTCAGAAAATATAAATGAGTATACAAAGGATTTAGACCAGAAGGAATAGATTATGTTTAACTAGGCATGACTCTTATTGCACTCAAAATATTGCAAGGACATTTTTGGGGATCAATGTCACAATCTGTCACAATCACAGAATCATTGAAGGAAGGCTGTTTTTTGAAAACATGTTTTGGTTAAACCTCAGGCCCTGAGATTTAATGTTCAACAATGGAATTGGCTGACTTAGAAGACAACGAGTTTATATTCAAGAGAAGGATGCTACATTATCTGTCAAGAGTAATTTAGAAGGCATTTTTGCTCTCTGTGGCAGGACCTTTGTGCTAGGAATTCTGCAAGTACACAACAATTTTAGTTGACCCACAAGAAGAAAACTTTTGAGATGTCTTTTGTTTTCTCCCCTGTGCCTGCGCCCAGGAGAGTGGCTTTAATTTGTGCTGAGATGGAGCTTCCACTCTCCAAAGTCACTTGGCTCGTGTGTGGCCTTAGATACCTATGATGCCGTTACATGAGAACTGCAACCTCTTTCCCCATATCTGAAAGTGCCCCATTATCCACTGGGAATTGACTCCTGTCGTTTGGGAAGACAGAGCTACAGTCTGACCTTCACAGAAAGAAGGTATCTGAATTAAGTGTCTTACCAAGTACTTTCTTTCTTTTTTTTCCCTCAAGCATTTTCATTTTCTATTTGAGAGTTCATATATTAAAGTATTCTTTTTCTTAAGACCATATTATCTGTTGTTATCCGTGTTGAATTTATAAGGTATGAAATTTCAGGTTGAGAAAACGTGATGGCATTTAGCATCCGGGATTAAGCTGTGCTCAGCCTGAAATCCTTTACTCTGAAGTTTTCCTATGGCGCTGACTTTGGTGTGTGTTTTAGTTAACTTGGGCTGCCGTAACAAAATACCATAGATTGGGTTGTAAACAGCAGAAATTTATTCTGTCACAGTTCTGGGGGCTGAAAGACTGAGATCAGGGTGCTGGTACAGTCAGGTTCTGGCAAGAGTCCTCTCCCTGGCTTGCAGAGGTCCACCTTCTCACTGTGTCCTCTCCTGGCCTTTCCTTGGTGTGTGTGTTTGTGTGTGAATGTGTGTGTGTCTGTGTGTGGAGAGAGAGAAAAAGATCTTTTTCCTCTTATGTCTTCAGTCCTGTCCGATTAAGACCTCATCCTTATGGCCACATTTAACCTCATTTACCTCCTGAAAGCTCCATCTCTAAAAAAGTCACATTAGAGCTTAGGTCTTCAAGATATGAATTTTGGAGAGACACAGTTCAGTCCATAGCAATGTGGCAAATGTCTATTATAAACCTTGTGCAGCATCTTGGACATCTCTCAGTGGAAGAACAGGGAAAAAATTCATTGTGACATAATTTTCCTTGTCATCTGCTCTTGTGGCATGGATTACAAAGACATCAAGTATTCGATATAGTTAAGAGAGCTTAAAATGTGTTTGTGAGTGAGAGAGAGAGAATGGAAGGAGGGAGAGGGAGAAAAGAGCGATGGAAACAGAAGATAATTAAATCAATAAGCATTTAAAAACTAATTGCTGAGTACAGTGTACAGCCAGGAGTGACAAAAGATACATCTTCCCTGCCCTATAATAAACAAACAAAAACCAGAAAGGTGTAGATTTTGCTCTAAGGAGTTTGGGATTTATTTGAGGAGCTAAGAAGCGCAATGGCAACCCACTCCAGTACTCTTGCTTGGAGAATCCCATGGATGGAGGAGCCTGGTAGGCTGCAGTCCATGGGGTCGCTGAGTCGGACACGACAGAGTGACTTCACTTTCACTTTCATGCACTGGAGAAGGAAATGGCAACCCACTCCAGTATTCTTGCCTGGAGAATCCCAGGGACAGAGGAGCCTGTTGGGCTGCCATCTATGGGGTCGCACAGAGTCGGACACTACTGATGTGACTTAGCAGCAGCAGCAGCAAGAAGTGAAAACAATTCAAATGAAAAGTACATTAAAAAGAAAGGACCATTTGTGTTAAGCATTGAGTAACTGGGTTAGCAAGGGTGTGAAATTAATGCTCAGAGGATCACTCTGCAGTGAGAGGATCAGGGAGATTCTGATCCTGAAGAATGTAGATGGTGGGATGAGCTGGGGCAGGATGGAAGTTAAGGATTTGAGGGGATCAGAGAAGTCTTCTTAGGAGAGGTGATGGCCACACAGTTAGTGCAAAGAAAATGGGGGAAGGGCATGCACACATCAAACAGAGAAGATAAGAAAGAGCATGCGCAGTACGTGGGGGAGGCCACCAGCAGTTCCTGTAGCTGGAGGTGGAGGGCTAGGCAGAGTGGAAGGAGAAGAAGGGGAAGAACCTATCAGAAGTCACAAGACTGAGGGCTCTGTGAGCCATGTGTTACCCTGAAGATCAGAGGTTTTCAAACTGCAGAAACGTTTCTTCAAATGAAAAGCTTATTTTGTATGCCAGGGATGGCAAGTCTGCTCTAGGTATAGCCAGAGTGGGGCTCAGGTCCTGCCTCCTCACCTCTGCGTCTGCTGTTGCCATCCCTATTCTACCCTCCTGGTGCAGACTGGCCTCCTGCACCTGGATCATAGCAACAGCCTCCTTTTCTAGCTTGTCCCCTTGCTCATCCACCCTCCAACTGCACAGCTTTCTAACAGGTGAGTCTGATTTTGTCCTTCCTCTGTTTAAGTCCCCTGCAATCGTTCCCAACTGCCTACACGAACAAACCCATGCTCCTGAGGCCCTGCCTCCTGAGTTACTTTCCTCTCTTGCCAAATTCTCACCATAATGTTAACTCAGCTTTATGTTCTAGCTAAGCTGAAATGCTTGCAACTGTGTCTTGTCCAGCCCTTGACTATGTTACCACCCCTGCCTCGATATCTACCTCCTTTTATGTCCCAGTCAAAAGATCCCTGTCTCCATGAGGATGTGACTAACCTCCTTTGAACTCAGACTGACTTGGCCATCCTGTTTTTTTTTTTTTAATGCCTAACTGTACCCATAGGTGGAACTTCTTTGGTGGTTCAAACGGTAAAGAATCTGCCTGCCAGTGCAGGAGACACAGGTTCAATATGTGGGTCAGGAAGATCCCCTGGAGAAAGGAATGGCTACCCACTCCAGTATGCTTGCCTGAAGAATTCCATGGACAGAGCAGCCTGGTGGGCTACAGTCCATGGGGGTCACAGAATCGGACATGACTGAGTGACTAATACACTAACTCATAGGTACAGATCCTATTATTGTAGCTTTGTATGTGGACAGATATGAGAGATGTTAAGAGTCAAGCCAACAAGTTTCAGTCAGAGAATGGCTGTGGGTGGGAGGAAGGATTTGGAGAAGTGTCAGATGACACCCCAGTTTCTATCAAGATTGACATGTAGGAGGGCTGTCCCAAGATGGCGGAGGAATAGGATGGGGAGACCACTTCTCCCCTACAAATTCATCAAAAGATCATCTGAATGCTGAGCAACTTCCACAAAACAATTTCTGAACACTGGCAGAGGACACCAGGCACCCAGAAAGGCAGCCCATTCTCTTTGAAAGGAGGTAGGACAAAATATAAAGACAAAAAGAGAGAAAAAAGAGTTAGGGATGGAAAGCCATCCTGGGGAGGGAGTCATGAAGTAGGAAAAGTTTCCACACAGTAAGAAACCCTCTCACAGCCAGGTCTGTGAGGAGTTTTGGGGTCTCAGAGGGCAACATAACCGGGAGGAAAAAAAAAAAAAAAACCTACAGAATAGGCACCTAACCAAAACTGCCAGTGGAGAAGTAGCCCAGACACTTGAGTCTGCCACCAGCAAGCAGGGGCTGGGCAGAGAGACGCGAGTGGCATCATCGGTGCTTAGGGTAAGGGCCGGGCCTGAATGCCCTGAGGACAATCTGAGGGAGTAACGTGAGATAGCAACCCAAACTGTGGGAGAGCCACAGAGAAAGAGAGAGAGGAGAAAAAAAAAAAAAAAAAAGGGAGAACTTTCCTGA
>NW_011494522.1:1119091-1151347 GCF_000754665.1 Bison bison bison
TAACGCACAGCCTGGTCCATTCACAGAACAAAGGATTGGGCAAATACCAAAGGAGAGCTAGCCAGCTGCATATGGGTCCTTCCCCCCACCTCAGAGGCAGAGAGGCCAGAGCTGGAAGGCAAGGGGCTGCTGTAATCTCGGCCCCAGAGATGGCATCTTCCACCAAACTCTGAGCAGGTTCCCAGTTGCTAACTACATCTTCCTGAGATCCTGGGTCATTGACATCCGCCAGGAGGGTCGCAGCCTGAGATCAGCTCCCCAGAGGAGACACGTGGCACACCTGAGACTGCTCTCACGGTGAACCTGGGAAACGGAGCGGCCAGATGGCAGGAGGCGATTAAGACACACCGCCACCTCGGACAGTGTGCTTGCCAAGAGCCTGGTCACCTGAGCTGCTCAGACCTGGGAAGGGCACAAAATGTACACCCAGCCTGGTCTGTGCCCTTGCGGAGTACCCGAGAACCTGAACAGCTTAGACCTGGGAAGTGCAGGAAATGCAGGGTCCGCTTCAGGCAGTGCCCTTGCAGAGCACCCTGAAGCCTGAGCAGCGTAGACCCAGGAAGCACATACCGCCTTGAGCTGTGGCAAACCTGCTGTGGTTCATGCACTGTGAGCACTCCACACACGCACCAGTGATATTTGTTTGCAGTGTTCCTCCCTCCCCACAACACAACTGAACAAGCGAGCCTAAATAAGGGACCACTTTTGCTCCCTTGTGTCAGGGTGGAGATTAGACACTGAAGAGACTTGCAAACAGAGGAAAGTGAAGTTGCTCGGTCGTGTCCGACTCTTTGCGACCCCATGGACTATAGCCTACAATGCTCCTCTGTCCATGGGATTTTCCAGGCAAGAGTACTGGAGTGGGTTGCCATTTCCTTCTCCAGAGGATCTTCCCAACCCAGGGATCAAACCTGGGTCTCCTGCATTGTAGGCAGATGCTTTGCCATCTGAGCCACCAGGGAAGAAGCCAAAGTAAACAAAGGAAAAGCAAACAGAGGAAGCCAAAATAAACAAAGAAGAGGGAACCTCTCTGGAAGTGACAGATGCAACAGATTAAAACCCTGTGGTTAATGTTGACTATGCATTGGAAAGGGCCTATAGACCTTAAGAACAAGTACAAGCTGAAACAAGGAATTATCTGAAACTGAACTGACCCCACACTGCCCAAAACAGCTCCAGAGAAATTCATAGCTATATCTTTAATATTATCACTTTTTAATTAAAAAATTTTTAAGTTCTTTATTACTCCTTCAATTTTCATTTTTATAATCTATTACCTTGTAAAAAAAAGACCCTATTTTTAAAGCAAATTTCATGTATATATATTTTTTAACTTTTGTGATTGATTTTATTTGTATTTTTGAGAGTCTAACCTCTATTCTAGATTTTTAATCTTTGCTTTTGGGTATTTGTTATCAATTTTATACCTTTAAGAATCTAATCTTCAGTATCCATTTTCACTTAGGGGTATGATTTACTGCCTTGATTGCTCTCTCCCTCTTTGACTCTCCCTTTTCTCCCACAGGTCACTTCTATCTCCTTCCTCCCCCTTCTCTTCTCTACTTAACTCTGTGAATCTCTCTGGGTGTTCTGGACTGTGGAGAACATTTAGGGAACTGTTTACTGGCTAGATTGCTCTCTCCCCTTTTGACTCCCCCTCTTCTTCTCCTGGTCACCTCTATCTCCTTCCTCCCTCTTCTCTTCTCTATGCAACTCAGTGAAGCTCTCTAGGTGTCCCTCACTGTGGAGAATTGTTTCACCATAAACCTAGATGTTTCATCATCTGTGCTGTATGGATGGAGAAGTCTTGAGGCTACTGTAAGAGAAGGACTGAAAGCCAGAGGCAGGAGGCTTAACTCCAAAACTTGAGAACATCAGAGAACTCCTGATTTCAGGGAACATTAATAGACAAGAGCTCACCCAAAAGTCTCCACACCTACACTGAAACAAAGCTCCACCCAAGTTCCACTGAAACCAAGAGCCAACAAGTTCCAAAGAGAGACATCCGACACTAATTCTCCAGCAAAGCAGGAACACAGCCCTGAGCATTAAAAGACAGGTTGCACAAGCCATGCCAAAAACATAGACACCCCAAAAGGCACTACTGGACACTTTATTGCACTAGAGAGAAGAGATCAAACTCCATCCACCAGAACACAGATGTAAGCTCCCCCAACCAGGAAACCTTGACAAGCCACTAGTCCAACCCCACCCACAAGGAGCAGTCTTCACAATAAAGAAGAACCATGAACTTCCAGCCTACATAAAGGGCACCCCTGACATAGCAATATAAACAAAATGAGAAGGCATAGAAATATTCAGCAGGTAAAGGAACATGGTAAATACTCACCAAACCAAACAAAAGAGGAGGAGATAGGGAGTCTACCTGAAAAAGAATTTAAAATACTGATAGTAAAGATGATCCAAAATCTTGAAAACAAAATGGATAAATAGACTGAAGATAAATAGACTGGAGACAAGGATTGAGAAGATGCAAGAAATGTTTAACAAGGACCTAGAAGAAATAAAAGAGTCCATCAATAATGAATAATGCAATAACCGAGATCAAAAGTGCTCTGAAAGGAACCAACAGTAGATTAACTGAGGCATAAGGGAGGATAAGTGAGGTGGAAGATAGAATGGTGGAAATAAATGAAGCAGAGAGGAAAAAAGAATGAAAAGAAATGAGGACAATCTCAGAGACCTCTGGGACAATGTTAAACACCCCATCATTTGAATCATAGGTATCCCAGAAAAAGACAACAAAAAGAAAGGGCGTGAGAAAATACTTGAGGAGACAATAGCTGAAAACATCCCTAAAATGGGGAAGGAAATAGCCACCCAAGTCCAAGAAACCCAGAGTGTCCCAAACAGGATAAATCCAAGGTGAAACACCCCAAGACACATATTAATCAAACTAATGAAGATCAAACACAAAGAGCAAATATTAAAATCAGCAAAGGAAAAGCAACAAATATGACACAAGGAGATCCCCATAACAGCTGATCTTTCAATAGAAACTCTTCAGGCCAGAACAGAATGCCAGGAGATACTTAAAGCGATGAAAGAGAAAAGCCTACAACCCAGATTACTATTCCCAGCAAGGATCTCATTCAAATACGAAGCAGAAATCAAAAGCTTTACATACAAGCAAAAATTTAGCACTACTAAACCAGCTTTTCAACAAATGCTAAAGGATCTCTAGACAGGAAACACAGAAAAGGTCTATAAACTCGAACTCAAAATAATAAAGTAAATGGCAGTGGGATCATACTTATCAATAATAACCTTAAATGTGAATGGCTTGAATGTCCCAACCAAAAGACAGACTGGATTAATGGATACAAAAACAAGACCCCTATATATGCTGTCTACAAGAGACCCACCTCAAACCAAGGGACACATACAGACTGAAAATGAAGGGCTGGAAAAGGATATTTCATGCAAATGCAGATCAAAAGAAAGCAGGAGTAACAATACTCATATCAGATAAAATAGACTTTGAAATACAGACCATGAAAAGAGACAAAGATGGACACTACATAATGATCAAAGGATCAATCCAAGAAGATGTAACAATTGTAAATATATATATGCACCCAACATAGGAGCACTGCAATATGTAAGGCAAATGCTAACAAGTATGAAAGGGGAAATTAACAATAACACAATAATAGTGGGAGACTTTAATACCCCACTCACACCTGTGGATAGATCAACAAAACAGAAAATTAGTAAGGAAAAACACAAGCTTTAAATGATGCAATGGACCAGTTAGACCTAATTGATATCTATAGGATATTCACCCCAAAACAATGAATTTCAACTTTTTCTCAAGTGCACACAGAACGTTCTTCAGGATAGATCACATCCTGGGCCATAAATCTAGCCTTGGTAAATTCAAAAAAAATGGAAATCATTTCAAGCATCTTTTCTGATCACAATGCTGTAAGATTAGATGTCAACTACAAGCAAAGAACTATTAAAAATACAAACATATGAAGGCTAAATGACACGCTTTGAATAACCTACAGATCACAGAAAGTCAAAAAGGAAATCAAAATGTACATGGAAAAAATGAAAACGAAAACACTACAACCCAAAACCTGTGGGATTCAGTAAAAGCAGTGCTAAGAGGAAGGTTCAAAGCAGTATAAGCTCACTTCAAGAAACAAGAGAAAAATCAAATAAATAACCTAACTTTACACCTAAAACAACTAGAAAAAGAAGAAATGAACTCTAAAGTTAGTAAAAGGAAAGAAATTATAAAAATCATATCAGAAATAAATGAAAAAGAAACAAAGGAGATTATAGCAAAAATCAAAAAACTAAAAGCTGATTCTTTGAGAAGATAAATAATAGAGACAAACCAGACTCATTAGCCAGACTCATCAAGAAAAATAGGGAGAACAATCAAATCAACAAAATTAGAAGTGAAAATGGAGAAATCACAACAGACAACACAGAAATAAAAAGCATCATAAGAGACTACTATCAGCAACTGTATGTATGCCAATAAAATGGACAACTTGGAAGAAATGGATGAATTCTTAAAAATGTACAACCTTCCAAAACTGAACCAGGAAGAAATAGAAAATCTGAACAGACCCATCACTAGCACAGAAATCAAAACGGTAATTAAAAAGTCTTCCAACAAACAAAAGCCCTGGCTTCACAGTTGAATTATACCAAAACTTTAGAGAAGAACTAATGCCTATCCTACTCAAACTCTTCCAGAAAATTGCAGAGGAAGGTAAACTGCCAAACTCATTCTATGAGGCCACCATCGCCCTAATACCCAAACCAGACAAAAATCACAAAAAAAGAAAATTAACAGGCCAATATCACTGATGAACATAGATGCAAAAATCCTCAACAAAATTCTAGCAAACAGAATCCAACAGCATATTAAAAAGATCATACAAGTGGGCTTTATCCCAGGGATGCAAGGATTCTTCAATATTTGCAAATCAATCAATGTGATATACCACATTAACAAATTGAAAGGAAAAAACCATATAACTAACTCAATATATGCAGAGAAAGCCTTTGACAAATTCAACACCCATTTATGGTAAAAACTCTCCAGAAAGCAGGCATAGAAGGAACATACCTCAACATAAAAGCCATATATGATAAACCACAGCAAACAATATCCTCAATAGTGAAAAATTGAAAGCATTTCCCCTAAAGTCTGAAACAAGACAAGGGTGCCCACTCTCACCACTACTATTCAACATAGTTTTGGAAGATTTAGCCACAGCAATCAGAGAAGGAGGAAAAAAAAAAAAAGGAATCCAGATTGGAAAAAAGTAAAACTTTCACTGTTTGCAGATGACATGATCCTCTATATAGAAAACCCTAAAGATACCACCAGAAAATTACTAGAGCTAATCAATGACTATAGTAAAATTGCAGGATATAAAATTAATACAGAAATCCCTTGCATTCCTAGACACTAACAATGAGAAGACAGAAAGAGAAATTAAGGAAAAAATCCCATTCACCATTGGGAAAAAAAGAATAAAATACTTAGGACTATATCTACCTAAAGAAACAAAAGACTTATATATAGAAAACTATAAAACACTGATGAAATAGAACTGCCATATGACCCAACAATCCCACTGCTGGGCATACACACTTAGGAAACCAGAATTGAAAGAGACACATGTACCCCAATGTTCATCACAGCACTGTTTACAATAGCCAGGACATGGAAGCAACCTAAATGTCCATTGGCAGATGAATGGATAAGAAGGCTGTGGTACATATACATAATGGAAATATTCAGTTCAGTTCAGTTCAGTCGCTCAGTCATGTCTGATTCTTTGTGACCTCATGAATTGCAGCACACCAGGCCTCCCTGTCCATTATCAACTCCTGGAGTTCACCCAAACTCATGCGCATAGAGTTGGTGATGCCATCCAGCCATCTCATCCTCTGTCGTCCCCTTCTCCTCCTGCCCCCAATCCCTCCCAGCATCTGAGTCTTTTCCAATGAGTCAAATCTTCACATGAGGTGGCCAAAGTATTGGAGTTTCATCTTTAGCATCAGTCCTTCCAATGAACACCCAGGGCTGATCTCCTTTAGAATGGACTGATTGGATTTCCTTGCAGTCCAAGGGACTCTCAAGAGTCTTCTCCAACACCACAGTTCAAAGGCATTAATTCTTTGGCGCTCAGCTTTCTTCACAGTCCAAATCTCACATCCATACATGACCACAGGGAAAACCATAGCCTTCACTAGACGGACTTTTGTTGGCAAAGTAATGTCTCTCCTTTTGAATATAGTACCTAGGTTGGTCATAACTTTCCTTCCAAGGAGTAAGCGTCTTTTAATTTCATGGCTGCAGTTACCATCTGCAGTGATTTTGGAGACCCAAAACATAAAGTCTGACACTGTTTCTAATGTTTCTCCTTCTATTTGCCATGAACTAATGGGACCAGATGCCATGATCTTAGTTTTCTGAATGTTGAGTTTTAAGCCAACTTTTTCACTCTCCACTTTCACTTTCATCAAGAGGCTCTTTAGTTCCTCTTCACTTTCTGCCATAACGGTGGTGTCATCTGCATATCTGAGGTTATTGATATTTCTCCTGGCAAACTTGATTCCAGCTTGTGCTTCTTTCAGCCCAGTGTTTCTCATGATGTACTCGGCATAGAAGTTAAATAAGCAGGGTGACAATATACAGCCTTGATGTACTCCTTTTCCTCTTTGGAACCAGTCTGTTGTTCCATGTCCAGTTTGAACTGTTGCTTCCTGACCTGCATATAGATTTCTCAAGAGGTAGGTCAGGTGGTCTGGTATTACCCTCTCTGTCATAATTTTGCAGAGTTTATTGTGATCCACACAGTCAAAGGCTTTGGCATAGTCAATAAAGCAGAAATAGGTGTTTTTCTGGAACTCTCTTGCTTTTTCCATGATCCAGCGGATGTTGGCAATTTGATCTCTGGTTCCTCTGCCTTTTCTAAAACCAGCTTGAACATCTGGAAGTTCATGGTTCACGTATTGCTGAAGCCTGGCTTGGAGAATTTAGAGCATTACTTTACTAGTGTGTGAGATGAGTGCAACTGTGCGGTAGTTTTAGCATTCTTTGGCATTGCCTTTCTTTGGGATTGGAGTGAAAACTGACCTTTTCCAGTCCTGTGGCCACTGCTGAGTTTTCCAAATTTGCTGGCATATTGAGTGCGGCACTTTCACAGCATCATCTTTCAGGGTTTGGAATAGCTCAACTGGAATTCCATCATTTCCACTAGCTTTGTTCATAGTGATGCTTCCTAAGGCCCACTTGACTTCACATTCCAGGATGTTTGGCTCTAGGTGAGTGATCACACCATCGTGATTATCTGGGTTGTGAAGATCTTTTTTGTATAGTTCTTTTCTGTATTCTTGCCACCTCTTCTTAATATCTTCTGTTTCTGTTAGGTCCATACCATTTCTGTCCTTTATTGAGCCCATCTTTGCATGAAATGTTCCCTTGGTATCTCTAATTTTCTTGAAGAGATCTCTAGTCTTTCCCATTCTATTGTTTTCCTCTATTTCTTTGCATTGATCGCTGAAGAAGGCTTTCTTACCTCTCCTTGCTATTCTTTGGAACTCTGCATTCAGATGTTTATATCTTTCCTTTTCTCCTTTGCTTTTGCTTGTCTTCTTTTCACACCTATTTGTAAGCCCTCCTCAGACAGCCATTTTGATTTTTTGCATTTCTTTTCCATGGGGATAGTCTTGATTCCTGTCTCCTGTACAATGTCACGAACCTCTGTCCATAGTTCATCAGGCACTCTGTCTATCAGATCTAGTCCCTTAAATCTATTTCTCACTTCCACTATATAATCATAAGGGATTTGATTTAGGTCATACCTGAATGGTCTAGTGGTTTTCCCTACTTTCTTCAATTTAAGTCTGAATTTGGCAATAAGGAGTTCATGATCTGAGCCACAGTCAACTCCTGGTCTTGTTTTTGCTGACTGTATAGTGCTTCTCCATCTTTGGCTGCAAAGAATATAATCAATCTGATTTCCGTTTTGACCGTCTGGTGATGTCCATATGTAGAGTCTTCTCTTGTGTTGTTGGAAGAGGGTGTTTGCTATGACCAGTGCATTCTCTTGGCAAAACTCGATTAGCCTTTGCCCTGCTTCATTCTGTACTCCAAGGCCAAATTTGCCTGTTACCCCACTCAGCCATTAAAAAGAATGCATTAGAATCAGTTCTAATGAAATGGATGAAACTGGAGCCTATTATACAGAGTGAAGTAAGTCAGAAAGTAAAACACCAATACAGTATACTAATGCATATATGTGGAATTTATAAAATTGATAATGATGACACTATATATGAGACAGCAAAAGAGACCACAGATATATAGAATAGTCTTTTGGACTCTGTGGGAGAAGGCGAGGGGGGATGATTTGAGAGAATAGCATTGAAACATGTATATTATCTTATGTGAAACAGATCGCCAGTCCAGGTCTGATGCATGAGACAGGTTTCTCAGGGCTGGTGCACTGGGATGACCCTGAGGGACGGGATGGGTAGGGAGGTGGGAGAGGGGTTCAGGATGGGGAACACATGTACACCCATGGCTGATTCATGTCAATGTATGGCAAAAACCACCACAATATTGTAAAGTAATTAGCCTCCAATTAAAATAAATAAATTAATTAAAAAACCATTGATGAAAGAAATCAAAGATGACACAAATAAGTGGAGAAATATACCATGTTCATGGATCGGGAGAATCAATATAGTGAAAATGAGTATACTATCCAAAGCAATATATAGATTTACTACAATCCCTGTCAGGCTACCAATGGTATTTTTCACCGAACTAGAACAAATAATTTCATAATTTGTATGGAAATACAAAAAAAATCTCAAATAGCCAGAGCAATCTTAAGAAAGAAGAATGGAACTGGAGGAATCAACCTGCTTGACTTCAGACTATACTACAAAGCTACAGTCATCAAGACAGTATGGTACTGACACAAAGACAGAATTATAGATCAATGGAACAAAATAGAAAGCCAAGAAATAAATCCACACACCTATGGACACCTTATCTTTGATAAAGGAGGCAAAAATATACAATGGAGAAAAGACAATCTCTTCAACAAGTGGTGCTGGGAAAACTGGTCAACCATCTGTGAAAGAATGAAACGCGAACACTTTCTAACACCATACACAAAAATAAATTCTAAATGGATTAAAGCTCTAAATGTAAGATCAGAAACTATAAAACACCTAGAGGAAAATATAGGCAAAACACTCTCTGACATAAATCACAGCAAGATCCTCTATGACCCCCTCCCAGAGTAATGGAAATAAAAGCAAAAATAAACAAATGGAATCTAATTAAACTTAAAAACTTTTGCACAATGAAGGAAACTATAAGCAAGGTGAAAAGACAGCCTTTAGAATTGGAGAAAATAATAGCAAATGGTAACTGACAAAGAATTAATGTCAAAAATATATAAGCAGCTCAGGTGGCTCAATTCCAGAAAAATAAACGACCTAATCAAAAGATGAGCCAAAGAACTAAACAGACATTTTTCCAAAGAAGACATACAGATGGCTAACAAACACATGAAAAGATGCTCAACATCACTCATTATCAGAGAAATGCAAATCAAAATCACAATGAGGTACCATCTCACACCAGTCAGAATGGCTGCTGTTAAAAAGTCTACAAACAATAAGGGCTGGAGATGGTGTGGAGAAAAGGGAACCCTCTTACACTGTTGGTGGGAATGCAAATTAATATAGCTGTTATGGATAACAGAGTGGAGATTCCTTAAAAGACTGGAAATCAAACTGACATATGAAAGCAATCCCACTGCTGGGTATACACACTGAGGAAACCAGAATTTAAAGAGACACATGTACCCCAATGTTCATCACAGCACTGTTTACACTAGCCAGGACTTGAAAGCAACCTAGATGTCCATCAGCAGACGAATGGATAAGAAAGCTGTGGTACATGCCGTAAAGCTGTGGGGTGGGGAGGGAGGTGGGAGGGGGGTTTGAGACTGGAGGACACACATACACCCATGACTGATTCATGTCACCATATGGAAAAAACCACTACAATATTGTAAAGTAATTAGCCTCCAATTAAAATAATAAATTAATTTAAAAGAAAAGATTAACATGTACTGCCATAGGGAATGCAGGAGCGTAAGGGCTTAAAAAGGAAAGGACAAGTTCCACTTTGGTGAAGCTGTATGTTGTCTGTGGAGATCCAGGTTGAGATGAACAGCAGGCAGTTAGGAAAAAGAACTGAAGATACACACTTGGGAATCCTTAGGTAGGTAGTAGGTAAATCTTTAAGAATGAATGAGATTATTCAAGGTGAGATTATAGTGTGAGTGGGGAAGTGAGATGTGGACTAGGTGATTAAGGAAGAAGGTGGAATGGGAAGAGATTCCCTACATAATCCCAGTTGCACTTCCCCCGACATTTTGGTCCCTGGGACCACAAAGATCATGGCACAACTTGATAAAAACTTTATAAACATAAAAGTTGTGTTTGCGGTTCAGGGTCTTAGGCCACTCGAAGGTCCACTGAAACGGTGAATCTTATAAACAGCCAGGTGACTCATGCTCACAATTACAACAGGGAATGTTCTCCAACCTCATCATATGTGATTGCATATAATACTCAGTTCAGTTCATTTCAGTCACTCAGTCATGTCTGACTCTTTGTGACCACATGGACTGCAGCACACCAGGCCTCCCTGTCCATCACCAACTCCTGGAGCTTACTCAAACTCATGTCCATTGAGTCGGTGATGCCATCCAACCATCTCATCCTCTGTCATCCCCTTTTCGTCCAGCCTTCAATCTTTCCCAGCATCAGGATCTTTTCCAGCGAGTCAGTTCTTTGCATCAGGTGGCCAAAGTATTAGAGTTTCAGCTTCAACATCAGTCCTTCCAATAAACACCCAGGACTGATCTCCTTCAGAATGGACTGGTTGGATCTCCTTGCAGTCCAAGGGACTCTCAAGAGTCTTCTCCAGCACCACAGTTCAAAAGCATCAATTCTTCAGCACTCAGCTTTCTTTATAGTCCAACTCTCATATCCTTACATGACTACTGAAAAAACCATAGCTTTTACTTGATGGACCTTTGTTGGCAAAGTAATGTCTCTGCTTTTTAATATGCTGTCTAGATTGGTCATAACTTTTCTTCCAAGAAGTAAGCGTCTTTTAATTTCATGGCTGAAATCACCATCTGCAGTGATTTTGGAGCCCCCCAAATGAAGTCTTTCACTGTTTCCCCATCTATTTGCCATGAAGTGATGAGACCAGATGCTATGATCTTAGTTTTCTGAATTTTGAGTTTTAAGCCAACATTTTCACTCTCCTATTTCACTTTCATCATGAGGCTCTTTAGTTCTTCTTCACTTTCTGCCATAAGGGTGGTGTCATCTGCATATCTGAGGTTATTGATATTTCTCCCGGCAATCTTGATTCCAGCTTGTGTTTCATCCAGCCCAGCATTTATCATGATGTATTCTGCATACAAGTTAAACAAGCAGGGTGACAATATACAGCCTTGACGTACTCCTTTTCCTATTTGGAACCAGTCTGTTGTTCCATGTCCAGTTCTAACTGTTACTTCCCTATCTGCATAGAGATTTCCCAAGAGGCAGGTCAGGTGGTCTGGTATTTCCATCTCTTTCAGAATTTTCCACAGTTTATTGTGATCCACACAGTCAAAGGCTTTGGCATAGTCAATAAAGCAGAAATAGATGTTTTTCTGGAACTCTCTTGCTTTTTCCATGATCCAGCAGATGTTGGCAATTTGATCTCTGGTTCCTCTGCTTTTTCTAAATCCGGCTTGAACATTTGGAATTTCACGGTTCACATACTATTGAAGTATATAATATTAGTACAGTTATAATTCGGGCTTCCCTGATAGCTCAGTTGGTAAAGAATCTGCCTGCAATGCAGGAGACCTCGGTTCAATTCCTAGGTTGGGAAGATCCCCTGGAGAAGGGATAGGCTACCCTCTCCAGTATTCTTTGGCTTACCTTGTGGCTTAGATGGTAAAGAATCTGTTTGCAAGGCAGGAGACCTGGGTTTGATCCCTGGGTTGGGAATATCCCCTGGAGAAGAGAATGGCTATCCACTCCAGTACTCTAGCCTGGAGAATTCCATGGACTATATATAGTCCATGGGATCAGACACAACTGAGTGACTTTCAGCAGCTTTCAGTTATAATTCAGTATTTAGAAAAGGGAAATGTTATTTATATTAAAACAGGACTTTGAGATTTAGCATATTTCTTGTTATCAAAGACTCCTTAAATAATTTAGAAAAACATTTGCAGCAGGAGTATCTCTGAATGTTGTTTAGGTATAGCAATACTTGCCCATCAGAAATTTTTTTCCAAATTCATATGTAAACAGACCCATCATATATTTTACAGCAAGAGAGAAGTAAGTGTGGACATATTATTTAAAAGATTTTCTGTTTTCTTTACCTAGAAGAAAGAAATATCTTCTTAGTCACAGGAAGAGAGAGAATGGTGAATGCAAGATTATAATATATAGATGAAGTGACATCATCTTTTGATACATGAAGGTGAGTCAAGAATCCCACAAGTCAAGTGTGTGGTAACTTGAATCTTGCATGCTCTTTGTGATGGTTGACATGTGATTCCCTGCAGGCACTGAGAATTTTTCATGCTCTTGCAGACTTTTTCAAACACTGCAGAAGAATTTCCTTACCAGCACAAAAGGACCTTTTAGCTTTCTGGAGTACTATATTTCACTCGGTGTTGATCAATAGAAATGGTACCATTTTCCACCTCTGGGATGTGAAGGCTGGTTTCAGTGGTCTAGGGCGCTGGATATGAGCCTACATTTTTCCACGATGGGTCAATGAACATGTGGGGGAGAGAGAGAGGCCAGCTGCCTCTTAGCTAGAGCAGTTAAATCAGTCTTGGCAAATTGAGTAACATGCCTCAACCAGGCTGCTCTTATCTTTATGTGGTCGATTAGAGGAAGACCTTGTGAGAAAAGAAAAGCAAAAAAAAAAAAAAAAGAATGATGTCATTTCTTTATAGCCTCGTTGGTATGATTCATATGAATATTTGTAATTACACATAGGATGTATTGACCGCTCAGTTCTAAAGGAAATCAGTCCTGAATGTTCATTGGAAGGACTGATGCTGAAGCTGAAACTCCAATACTTTGGCCACCTGATGTGAACAGCTGACTTATTTGAAAAGACCCTGATGCTGGGAAAGATTGAAGGTGGGAGGAGAAGGGGATGACAGAGGATGAGATGGTTGGATGGCATCACTGACGTGATAGACAAGTTTGAATAGGCTCCAGGTGTTGGTGATGAAATGGGAAGCCTGGCGTGCTGCAATCCATGGGGTTGCAAAGAGTCAGATATGACTGAGCAACTGAACTGAACTGAACAGGATGTATATGTATTATCAGACCGTTTCAATGTAGAGGCACCTTTGTGAAGAAAGAATAATTAAATATGAACTATGTATTTGTCTTAAGGAGGTATGATGTATTCAGAGCTCATATAAATTTGGAACATAGGCATATGCCAAATTGTTTTCAAATGTGTTATTTTCTGCTCTATACCCATAATTGTTTAATTTTGGCAGTAACTATTTTTGTCTTAAAGTGAAAATATGCTTTCAATTCAAGCAAAAAATTATATGCAATAACTTCCAGTTAATTTTATAAGAAATAAGCGTTAGCATTAGGTAATTTTAGAAGTAATTTTCTTAAATTTTTTAACTTGAACTTTGTAAAAATTGGAGACTTATATTTTCATCTTTAATACACTGCTTACTTGTTAATTTTTGTAAAAACAGATTTTCCATGTCACATTTTCAGATGTCCTAGGAAAAGAAATGCTTAAAAAGTATTTTAAAGCTTTGATAAATATGTAGCAAGTTATATTTTACATCTTTTTAAAAGATCTATTTTGCTGATGAATAAATTGAAAGAAGAAATTTAGATGACATTTCAAGGTCAAACTAGAACTATGAAGAAAACTGGGACTTGATTTTGAGTTCTCTTTAGCCCTGACCTTTCATACTCTTGGCCTGTATGTGAGCTCCTCTTAAAAGCCCGACATCTTTATTGTTCAGTTGCTAAGCCGTGTCCAGCTCTTTGTGACTGCGTGGACTGCAGCATGCCAGGCTTCCCTGTCCTTCACCATCTCCCAGAGCTTGCTCAAAGTCATATCCATTGAATCAGTGATGCCATCCAACCATCTTGTCCTCTGTCATCCCCTTCTCCTCCAGTCTTTCCCAGCATCAGGATCTTTTCTGATGAGTCAGTTCTTCACATCAAGTGGCCAAATTATTGGAGCTTCAGCTTCAGCATCAGTCCTTCCAATGAATATTCAGGATTGATTTCCTTTAGGATTGACTGGTCTATATCAATATGTGATAAGGAGAGCCCATCATTATTTTCTCCCACACCTACTCATTCTCAACTCTTCTCTGGCTTAGACTGCAGCATCAACAGCCATGCATGCAACTGTTTTAGCCAAAACTTGGGTTCATCTTTTATTCTTCTTTCCTTGATCTATCCTTCAGCAAATCTTGTTGGTTGTACCTCTAAATATTATAGGTATAAAGCATCACTTTTCCATTATATCCAACCTGGTCTGAGGTACCAACGCCTCTCACTGGGATTCATAGTAATAACCTCCAAGTGTCTGGTGCGTGGTAAGTAAAATCACTTAAGTTATCTCAGTGTTATTTTTGCCCTTCTGCAATCTATTTGATGGCCAAGTAATATTTACTGCATTTTCTGCATCTACTTGATGGCCAAGTAATATTTACTGAAACAAATCAACACAGAGTCAGTCACCGACCTGTTTAAAAATCTCTGCTTTGAGAAGAAAATGTAAGCTTCTTGACCTGGCCCCTACAACCTGCATGATCTGTCCCCTGTTTTTCCTCTCTGGCCCCACCTCCTCCCTCTCATCCCTTCTATGGTGCAAGTACTTTCTGACTTGTTCATCACTTTATCTACAACAGAATCCTGAGCACAAGAGTAGGCCCTCAATACTTTAGTCAAATGCACAAACAAATATTGTTATATATTTTCCTGAGCCTGAAAAGAAGTCCTCCTTTGGCTTTGGTGCTGAGCAAAATGAAAGTTGAGAGCAGTCAAGACCTGCTTTGCAACCTGTACTGGGTCTCTTCCTTGACCACTTCTGCAGGATTAGCTCTGCCTGAGCTCTGAGGCCCATCCTGAGTTAAGACAGAAGTGATTCAAAAGCATCTGTTTCACCAGTAGGTGATTCCATTTGACAGTTTCTTAATGCCAGTCCAACTAGGATTTTATGAATTTCTGCCTTATTTCTGGGCTCAACTTCATACCTTGATCCTCGTTTCAGCAATTGCATTTCTGCCTATTTCTTTCTTTCTTTTTTTAATATAACAATGACAAGGGATTCCCTGGTGGCTCAAATGGTAAAGAGTCTGTCTGCAATGTGGGAGACCTCGGTTTGATCCCTGGGTCAAGAAGATCTCCTGGAGAAGGAAATGGCAACCCACTCCAGTGTTCTTGCATGTTAAATCCCATGGATGGAGGAACCTGGCAGGCTACAGTCCATGGGGTCACAAAGAGTTGGACACTACTGAGAAACTTAATTTTCACTTTCATAACAACGACAAAGCCATTTTAAATTTTTTTAAGAATTGATTAATATATTTTTGGCTGTACTGGAGCCTCTTTATTGCAGCCTGTGGCTTTCTCTAGCTGTGGTGCAAGGGTTTCTTGTTGTGGTGTATGGGCTTCTCTTGTTACGGAGCACAGGCTCTAGAGCCCACGGGCTTTGGAGCTGCAGTGCTCGAGCTTAGTTACCCCACAGCATGTGGGATCTTAGTTCCTAGACCAGAGATCAAACGTCCCCTGCATTGGAAGGCAGATTATTAACTGTTGGACCACCAGGGAAGTCCCTGCCTATTTATCTTCTGCCTCAGCATTTGCACTTTAATCCTTTCTTCCTGGTGTAGGAACCACCTGTATGCTCACATTCCTTCAGTTGCCTTATATCTAGTGTTTTACTATGGTGAACATTACCGTAGATCTCTTCTCAAACTAGTTTAGCATCTTAGTTGAGACCCAAGAGTACCAAAGCTAACCATAAGAGGATGAATGAACTGCCATAATGTTGGAAGTAAGCTTTTAGAAAACACCCAAAGCTATTTATGCATGAGTCTTGTGGAATTTCTCACAAGCAATTAAAAAACAATTACAACAAAATTCCCATGGTGCTCAGTATTCCCATAGATCCAAAAATACTTCTAGCTCCTTTAAAAAAGGAAAGCTGGAGGCAAGAAAGATTTTAGAGGGGCTTTTAATGTTCTGGAAGGCCAATCCTAGTTACTGGCCAAGAGGGCAGTGCTAATGGTAGTGCCCTTGGAATGTGCAAGGAAAAGAGTCTGGTCCGTAGTGGGTGCTCCAAAAATTAAGAGGGGTGAATGAATGAAATGCAGACTAAAAGCTGGCCCTGGAGACCCCTCTAAGTGGACTGAGAATGGAGACTGACAAAAGAGTATACTTTAGGGGGAAATAGCTAGACTTTGACTTTGCTTTGGAGCAGAGCAATGAATATATATATTGGAGCAGAGCAATGAAATATAAATATAGGTACTCAGACACAGTTATTTCTTAAAATAGCATATCCAATTAAAATGACTGAAATATTTCAAGTGAGGTCTTTTACTACTGCAGACTGAGCTGAAAATTTCCAGCATATATATATATATATATATATTTTTTTTTTTTAGTAAGGCCTTGCCCGTTGCTTATGTGGTTTGGGGAATTTTCTGATAAAGGTAGAAATCTGGTGGCAACACTTCAAAAGGAATCTGGATATAGTTTGTGAAATCACCTCTGATACTTAGAGTGAGTCATTTTACAAGATCGTTTGAGTATCAGTTTCCTTAAATATGCGATTTTAAAGATGATTGCATCATTCTTTTCTTTAACTTTTTATTTTATATCGAAGTATAGGCAATTAACAATGTTGTGATAGGATTGCATCATTCTAAAGAGTGAGTTTGCTTAGAATCTACTTGAAGTCCCATTTTATTTTTTATCTTTACTATTATAACATCAGTCAGATGGAGCTGAGATGATCTCAGGCAGTAATCCAAAAACTTTCAAATATTAGAACTGAAGTTGTCTTTATCAGGCAATCCAGGTCCCATTTTTTCTAAAAGGATATTTATATGTTTAGGGAAAGACTACTATTGGAGATATAATTTATGCCTTTTAAAGGGAATAAGCATTGCACTTACTTTTTGGGAATTATTGTTAAACTTTAATGTACAAACAAACCAAAACAGTAATTACATTAGTGTTTTAAAATAGAAATAATACTTTTAAGCATACAAGTAAATGCTGTGGTAACTTGGAAAACACAAAGACAGTCAATTACAATGCTATTATTGGGCATACATTTTATTGTTAGGAGGAAATATAAGAAAACACATATTAAAGTAAGAGTGGAGCTTCCCTGATAGCTCAGTTGGAAAGTAAGAGTAAATTTTATGAAAAACTTTCATTTCATCTGTTAAGTGTTACATCCCACAATTGATGACATCCTCTCAGCTGAGAACCACTGGTCTAAGAACTAAGTTAGCGTTATAATTGTATCATGTCCCCTTAAAAGATGTTGAGATCCTAGCCTGCAGTACCTATACATAGGACTTTATATAGAAATAGGGTTTTTGCAGATTAGCAAAATAGTAAGAGACTGTTAAGGTGGGCCTTAATCCAGTAGGACTCGTGTCCTTTAAAAGGGGGAAATGTTGACACAGAGACTGATACATACATAGGGAGAATACCCTCTGAAGACAGAGGCAGAAATCAGGCTGATACAGGCCAAGGAACACCAGATACTGACAGCAAACCAGCAGAAGCTAGGAGAGAGGCATGGGACAGACAGTGTTCAGATGAAAACAATACTACTGACATGTGGGTACTGGGTTCTAACCTCCAGAACCAGGAGACAATAAATCTCTATTGCTGAAGCCACCCAGTCTATGGTACTTTGTAATAACAGCCCTAGCAAATTAATGTAGCTAGTCATATGGTTACCTAGATGAATAATCTGTCTATCTACATCTTTCTATCTATTAATTTACTATTTAACAGCAGTAGAACTATTCCTTCCCCCAGAAGTATTCCTTCCCCCAATTTCTACCTGAAAGCAATGCTGATTATCATTTATCCACTGCTCCTTATCCTTTTATTACCCCTTTCCTCTTTGTTTTGTGCTCCAGGAGGTAACTCTATGAACAAAATCAATGGGTTGCTTTGCCCTTTGGCTTTCACTTGCTGCTGCTGCTAGTGCTGCTAAGTCGCGTCAGTCATGTCCGACTCTGTGTGACCCCATAGATGACAGCCCAGCAGGCTCCTCTGTCCCTGGGATTCTCCAGGCAAGAATACTGGAGTGGGTTGCCATTTCCTTCTCCAATGCATGAAAGTGAAAAGTGAAAGTGAAGTCACTCAGTCTTGTCTGACTCTTAGCGACCCCATGGACGGCAGCCTACCAGGCTCCTCTGTCCATGGGATTCTCCAGGCAAGAGTACTGCAGTGGGTTGCCATTGTCTTCTCCCAGGCTTTCACTTGGGTTCAGCTAATGACAAGACAAGTGGCAACAAGAGGTCCAGAGGCAGACAGGCGAGTGTTCTTTTCCCTGGCTCCTCCTCTGCCTTTTGGCTGAGTCCCCTTTTTGAAGGTCACTGTTCCTACCAGGTGTGACCTCACAGGTCACAACACGGCTCTCTCTGGGGCCACTTCCTCCCTCTGTGCACCTTAGGAACTGAGTACTGCCCTAAAGCCCATGGTTCTCCCACATCCTGTCCACATATGATTAAACCCTACTCAAATCATTCCACCTTCAGCGAGCCTTCTATTTCCTGCCAAGCCGATTGTTTTAAAGTAAGGAATATGACCTGGAGCCTAGTTTCCTAAATGCTCAAAACAAATGCCCTGAGGCTCTACGGCAGTCTGGTGTTCTAGAACTTTTAATCCTAGAGTCACAAACTACATGCCCAGGAGGGCCACTAAGGCTTTGAGAACGAGTGGTGTACATTGGCCATGGAAGAACCTTGGGGTCTTGGAGAACAGGATTATAGCTTACAGGGACTGCAGCTTCTTCACTCTAGCTGAATTTTCTCCAGTTGGGAATGGAGATCCATTGTTGCCAAAATGAACTTTTACAGAAAAGAGAAATCAGAAATCAAGATTTTTTATGTGGACATTCTTCATGTTTCAGTCTTGGCAACTAGTTCAAAAAATGTTCAAACACAGCAGGCCAAGCAAAATATGTCCTCCGTCTAGACTTGTGACCTCTGTCTCAGCTCCATCTCAGATCCAGCAGCTTCCTGGATCACCATAAACTATCTGGACCATATTACCTTGGACCTTCCAGAGGAATTACAATGCAATCATGTGCCTAAGTTTTTTTATTATTATTATTAATAAAGGGCAAGATAAAAGAAAGTATCTCTATCTTTTGTGTTATCTACTTTTGAAGACTTTATTTTTTTTACTAGATTATTTATTGTCCTTTCCTTAAAGATACATGAAATAAATTTTTCTCAAGAATTTAGCTCCAAGGACATCCCTGGTGGTCCAGCGGCTAAGACTCCATGCTTCCAATGCAGGGAGCCCTGGGTTCAATCCCTGGTCAGGGAACTAGATCCCACATGCCGCAACTAAGACATGGCACAGCCACATAAATGTGTTTTTAAAAAAGAATTTAGCTCCAGAAAAAAGTCTATATTGCTCTTGAAAATCACAAATATCTTATATTACTGGTTAAAGGGGTAAGTAAAAGTGGCTTCTATGTCAGGCATCATACTTGGTATTTTATTTATTAACAGAACAGGCTAGGCTCATGCTGTGGTCATAGACAGCTCCAAAATTTCAGTGGCTTAACACAAAATTTATATCTCACTCATATAAAGTCAGAGAGTAGCTTTGACTCTCCGGAGGAGAGAGTTGCTCCTTTAGAGAGTAGCTGTTTTCCTCTGATCCAAGCTGGAGGAGAGAGTTGCTTCTTCAGAGAGTAGCTGTTTTCCTCTGATCCAAGCTGTCTGGTTCTGGTGGCCCCTCTCAGTCAACGTGTGTGCTGCATGGAGGAGGTGCAGGGCCTTGCATTGCCTCACTCTGGAAGAGACATGTGTTATTTCTGCTCATAATTCATTGGTCAAAACCAGTCTCATGCCCCTGCCAACTGTAAAGGGATTAAGAGGTATAATTTTCCACATTCTTAGGAAGGAGTGGAGATCAGGAATGGTGAGTACTAGTAGTATCCTCTGTTGGCATCTTCAATATTATCTGAATGCTATGAAAGCTGTTACAGTTCTCTTTTGCCTGTGACTACAGAAACTCAGAGCAGCTAATTGTAGACTAAATATTTCCTAGATATCCTTCAGATATATTTCCTTTTTCCTTTTATTAGGTCATGCTCTTTCTTATTTTAGTAGGGCCCTATTGTTTGTATATTTTTTATTGTAAGTTGCCCCTTAATCATTTGGGGGAAATGAGGAAGAAGAATAGTAAATGAACTGGTTAATGGGAATAAACAGGAAAAGTTAAGTATACAGATATGTGCTTTACAGCAACATCTGATGCTGACTGACCCCAGCCACTTCAGACTAAGGAGACAAAGGTCATCAAGAAGTGTATGAATAGTTAACAAGGTTAACCTTGGGAACAACCTAGCCCCACACCCTTCCATTACCTTTCCCCTCCATGCCCTCCCCATCTCTTGGTATAGCCCCGAATGCTTCATGTGTGCTCATGATGGCAGATTTGTCTCCTTGTGGGTCCCACTGGGTACAGCTGGGAAGTAAATGTCTAAGAGTGTGTTATTGCCTCCCTACTTTCTTGCTTACCAATCCAAGGAGTAGGTGTACAAGATAGTCCTTTCTCTGAAACTCCAGCTATGTAGCAGTATCTTTACTATTATATAAAGATAATAATGAATGATATTCCACTCTGACCTATGTTTTGGTACGTGTGTGTGTTAGTCATTCAGTCATGTCCGACTTATTTGTGACCCCATGAATGGTAGCTCACCAGGCTCCTCTGTCCATGGAATTCTCCAGGCAAGAATACTGGAGTTGGTAACCATTCCCTTCTTCAGGGAATCTTCTCAACCCAGAGACTGAACCCAGGTCTCCTTTATTGCAGGCAGGCAGATTTGTTGTCAATAAATCAAATTCCTCAAGCTCTCCAAAGTAAGGGGATTAAAGAGAACCTGATTCTAATGAAGAGATAATATTTATAAAAAGTTGATGGAGGAAACAAACTTATCTTTCAGAGATAATCCTTTTAAGCATGAAGGAAAACCCACCTCAAATAAGCTCCTAGGGATAAAACAAGGTGTTCTCTTTCTGATACTGCAGCGAGATTTTCATCTTGCTGGGGTCTGCAAAGCACTCTCAGGCTCAGCAGGAAAATATTGAAGTGGAATTTTTCTATTCCTTCTGAGTTTTATCAGATTTTCATGCCACAGGGAACAGTGAACATGCTGGAGAGTCAGGGATAAATGAATTGTCCCCTTTGGTGAAGGAAAAGAGCGATCACCACCAGTACTGGTTTCTTTGTTTTATTTTTTCCTTGCCTTTTCTGCTGATAAAAAAAATAAATGGTTTGGTAACTGCTAAGTATTGTGATGTAAGAGAAGCATGCTGTTTGCCTTGGATAAACAAATCCCTTTTTATCACCCATTGAGTTTATTGTTTAACCTTATCATTTTAAGTTTTCATTTCTCTTAAGGAAAGAGTAGAAGCTACAAGAAACAACACTTTGGTGTTTGTATTAGTCTGCTTGGACTGTCAAAACAAAATGCTATAGATTGGGTGGCTTAAACAACAAGAATGTATTTCTCACAGCTCTGGAGACTGTAGGTCCAAGATCAAGGTGCCAACAGGGTTAGTGTCTGGTTAGTGAGAGTAGCTCCTTGGGTTACAGATAGCTGCCTTCTTGATGTGTCCTCACATGGCCTTTTCTTGGTGAGTGGAGGTGAAGAGAGGGAGGGAGAGAGAAAGAGCTGTCTGGTGTCTCTACTTATAAGGGCACTAATCCTATCACAAGGACCCCACCCTCATCATCTCATCTAAACCTAGTTACCTTCAAAAGGCCCATCTCCAAATACCATCACAAGGGGGCTTAGGGCTTCAAGATATGAATCTGGGGAGGAACACAATTGTCCATTGCACTCTACCTCTGCACTCTCTTCCCAAAATTCATGTTCTTCTCACATGTAAAATGCACACATTCCATATCAACAGCCCTTAAAGTCCTAATTTATTTTTTTAAATTTTATTTTATTTTTAAACTTTACATAATTGTATTAGTTTTGCCAAATATCAAAATGAATCCATCACAGGTATACATGTGCTCCCCATCCTGAACCCTCCTCCCTCCTCCCTCCCCATAACATCCCTCTGGGTCGTCCCAGTGCACTAGGCCCAAGCATCCAGTATCGTGCATTGAACCTGGACTGGCATCTGGTTTCATACATGATATTTTACATGTTTCAATGCCATTCTCCCAAATCTTCCCACCCTCTCCCTCTCCCACAGAGTCCATAAGACTGTTCCATACATCAGTGTCTCTTTTGCTGTCTCATACACAGGGTT
Organism: Bison bison bison; assembly: GCF_000754665.1. Classification (NCBI taxonomy): domain Eukaryota; kingdom Metazoa; phylum Chordata; class Mammalia; order Artiodactyla; family Bovidae; genus Bison; species Bison bison. The sequence goes on from NW_011494522.1 coordinate 1,141,753, forward strand.
ATTGTTATCATCTTTCTAAATTCCATATATATGCGTTAGTATACTGTAAAGTCCTAATTTATTTTAACATCAACTCTAAAGTCCAAAATCTCATCTAAATATCATTTAAATCAGATATGAGTGAGTCTTGAGGTATGATTCATCCAAAGACAAAATTCCTCTTTAGTTGTGAACCTGTGAAACTAAACAAGTTATGTGCTTCTAAAATATAGCTGTGAGACAGGCATAGGATAGATGTTCTCACTTCAAAAGGGAGAAATAAGAGAGAAGGAAGGGATGACAGGTCCCGAGTCATCCAAAACCTAGCAAGACAAATTCCATTAGATCTTAAGGCTTGAGAATAACTCTCTTTGGTTCAGGGTCCTGCCTTCCAGTCCCACAAGATTGGCAGTGTCACCCTTGGGCTCTGCAGGGTAGCCCTGCCTCTTACACTTCCTCATTTTCAATAACATATTCCTCGCTTCCACCTGAGATTTCACTGGCCTTACCATCCATATTCCTAGCATGTACCTCAAAAGTCTCCCAACTACTATTCATTGCTTAATTCCAAAATTGCTTTCACATATTTAGAATTTGTTAAAGGAGTACTCTTTTACATATAATAATTTCATTGGAACTTCCAAATAATGACTCCTGGGAATTATAGTAATCAAGATCACTTTAGAAATCTCATTATTTTTTGTTCCCAGAACCTAGTGAACATTGCAAAAATAAAATTATTTCCAACCTGAAAAAATTATACAGAAATAAAGTATTTCTCTTCAAATAATAGGTTCTGTGCTTTTAGAATGGTATAAAATTAGGTCACTAATTCTTTTGTTTGATTTCCCTATTGATTAGCATTTAAAAACCAAATTTATATGTGCATATAGTTGAACTAGTCTATCTGTCCTATAAAATTTATTAAGATAAAGGAAAGACTTCAGTTCCTCACTTAATTTGGGGGAAGCTGGTTACATTAATCGATGATAACAGTTGAAAAAAAGAAGCCAGAGTAATTACCTTCTGTTTTGCTTCTATTTTTTCTAACAGAGAGGCATTACAACAGAAAAGCATTTATAAAGCAACATAAAGAATATAATTTATTATAGGTTAAGATGTAAAGAGAACACAACAACCTCCTTGTGCTGTGCTGTGCTTAGTTGCTCTGTTGTGTCCAGCTCTTTGCGACCCCATGGACTGCAGCCAGCCAGCTCCTCTGACCATGGGGATTCTCCAGGCAAGAACACTGGAGTGGGTTGCCATGCCCTCTTAGGGGATCTTCATCAACCCAGGGATCCTGCATTGTAGGCAGATTCTTTACTGACTGAGCCAGCAGGGAAGCCCAAGAATCCTGGAGTGGGTAGCATATCCCTTCTCCAGGAGATCTTCCCAATCTAGGAATTGAACCAGGGTCTCCTGCATTGCAGGCAGATTCTTTACCAGCTGAACTACCAGGGAAGCCCAACAACCTCCTTAGATAAACTCAGATATTTAGACCTTAGCACTTATATCTAAGGATGCTGAAGAAAGTTTTAAGGTTCATTTTAGAACTCTGAAATTCCAAGCAACCACTGAAAACGTGAGAGTGAGAGAAACAGAGAAAGTGTGTGTGATGGATAAATGTCCTACTTTCTTTTTGAAGAAGGAGATGTCTGGTTAAATTCTAAAGAGGATTCTCCAGAATGTAATTCATGAGCACTTAGAAGCAAATGGAGTGGTCACTAAAAGCCCATCTGAATTCCCTCTCGGTGAGTCCCCAGGTTATCCAGTGTAGAGGGGAATGTAGAGGGGAACACAGTAGGTAGCCTGCTCCTTCCCTTGGCTCAAAACCCCTAGATGCCAATAAACTTTCTGTTTCATTTAAGGACTTCTCAAAGATTCTCTTCTCAGTAAGTTTGTGATGGACATGCTAAGTTGCTTCAGTCATGTCTGACTCTGTGCAACGCTATGGACTGTGCTCCTCTGTCCATGGGATTCTCCAGGCAAGAATACTGGAGTGGGTTGCCATGCCCTCCTCCAGGGAATCTTCCCGACCCAGGGATTGAGCCTACATCTCTTATGTCTCCTGCAGTGGCAGGTGTGTTCTTTAACAGTAGTGCCACCTGGGAAGCTCCTTGATAAGTTTGGGAACATACTATAGCAAAGATAAGGCTAGGTTTCATGAAACCATTTGAAAACATCAGAATATCTTTGGGAATAATATGGAGAAATGTAGGCTGGATGATATTATGGTGCAGTGATTTTGTTGCTTGATCAGCCATATGTCCTTCCTCCCTACCCGCCCCTAAAAAGTTTACAACAGGAAGATGCCAACCACTAGTATAACCAAGGGAATCACAACTGTTGGGATTTTAGGCTTTGGGGCAACTAAAGAGACTTTTTTTGCAAGGATATTTTTTGGCGTCTCCCGAAATAATATCAGGTTGGCAATTTCTTGGTTATGGTTCCTGAGGAGAGTATCTCTTGAGTAAATATTTTTAAAGTCACTAAATGAGCTTTGCAAAGAATGAGAAAAGCAAAACAAAGGACTGTTTTAAATTTAAGATTTAAATCTCTGTTCTTGGATGTGTGCCTAGTTCTATCAAAACAGTGATAGCCATCCAACAAATCCTGCACGAACTATCCTGCGATGAATCTGTACAGAAATGCTCATTTTCCAATTGAATTATTAGTAAATAATTGAAAAACTATTCTATTTCTTTAAAAAAAAAAACCCTTTTAAGAGTTAACTGTGCTTTATAACTTCAGAAACAACTCAGAAAACTTCTCATTTCCACCATAGGATAAATAGGAAGATGGTTTTGTTTTATTTTAATATTTTTATAAGTGGCAAATAAAATCCTGTAAAATGCATGAGTTTACCAAGATGATTGAATGAAAATACTGGTATAAGTTCAAATTTTCTTCTTTTCTTTTGTAATTCTCATTGACTTTGTTTTTTAATGGCTATTTTCCTTAGAAAATTGCACATCTGTGGGACACTAGTTTACAAAAATGTTTTTCATTGTGATATTTTGTTAGATTTATGTAAATCTTGCATCTAGGCTCTGACCATTTGAAAGCAAAGGAAAAGGCAGTCTGATTCAGTGTTTAGGGTGTCAGTGTTTGCTTGTGCAGTTTAGTAAATCCTACCGTGTTGTGGGTTCAGCTTTATTTAGTTTTGTGCTCACCCATACTCTTGAGAATAGACCAAATCACTTTCGTTCTCTAGTGTTGTATTCGTTCTGTGCCTTGAATGGAAATTAAATGCAAATGTTTTCATTGCACTATCCCCTTGTTAATTTATCACATGTTTAAACACAGCAACATATTGGAAAACCTTGTTATTTCGTAATCTTCAGATTCTTTGCACAATGATATTAAGAACAGAATAATGAGTAAAGATAAGCCGATGGGAAGCACATGTCTACAGGGCCACTGGCAGCAGTCCCACAGTCATTAGTCCATGGTATCTGGTGGAACTGCTGGAGTCAGCTTGCACTCCCACTGCATGACAGCAAAAAGAAGGAAGAAAAATGTCTCCAGAGGCAACCAAAGCACCATGTTCAAACCTTAGTTATATTCCCAAATAATTTGTTCTCACCTTTAAAAATGTCCGTTCAGATAAAACTTGCTCTATAGCAGACTTTTAGTGAAAATTAATGATAATGATGGTGATAGTAATAAAACAAAAATACAGAGTACCAACTTCCAGGAAAGGATAGAGTGTTTTGCAGAACAGAGTACCAGAAGGTACCCGGTAAATATTTATGGATGTGATTGATGGTGAGTGAGGGCAATTAAGGGAATTAAGTTACTCCATTTTTGTTTTGATATACCAAGGGCAGAAGAGCTAATTATAGCCAAATGTTATGGGGTTAAATTCATAGGCAGGGATAGGCACTCAGTGATGATTGCATGCACGTGAAGAGAGAGATAAGAAAAGGGTGTCAGAGATTCTCCTTTGCCTTTCCTCTTTCTCAGCACATTTTACCCATCAGATTTGGTTTTAAAACCTGCCTTAAAATAAGTAAACACCACCCCACAAGCATTTAGGCATTTTGTAAATGGCTGCACCCTAAACGTACTTTACTTAATATTTCCCATTGTTCTGAACTTTACTTAGTCTCTATATCTCAACAAACATGTTTCAAAAATATCTAGCATTGTTTTCAGTAGACTTTCTTTACTTCAGCAGAGTATTGATGAGCTTGACTGCACATTAAGTCATGAGACATTTTAAATGGACTTTGTGGACCCTATCATTCATCTTTTAAAAGTGTTGGTTCTCTTGTGATCCCTGTCTTTCATGCTTAAAATTTAGTTTAAAATCTGGATCAATAAATAAAGCATAAACAATTCCCAAAGGTGTTTTTTGGAAGTGTTTGGTCCATAAAAACTCTTTAAAACTTTTTAGTTCTGCTTCTATACTTCCCAATACTATCAACACATTATACTCCTATTCAGTTCAGTTCAGTTCAGTCGCTCGGTCGTGTCCGACTCTTTGCAACCCCACGAATCGCAGCACTCCAGGCCTCCCTGTCCATCACCAGCTCCTGGAGTTCACTCAGACTCACGTCCATCGAGTCAGTGATGCCATCCTATTAGCTGGTTGTTTTCCCAACCTCACTGCTTTAGGTCCTTTCTCTCTCCTCCCTTCCTTTCTCCCTTTCCTCCTGCTTTCTTTTTTCCCTTTCTTCCAATTTGGTGGACGTGGTACATTCCTGAGATGGGCAAACACAAAGAGTAGGCTTTGGGTCAAGTCTGAAATGTGTACAAACCTCCAAGTGAAGATGTCAAGATGTTGTGTATATGAGATAAGCAGTCCAGAGGAGGAGGTTGACCTGTAGATATAAATTTGAAAGTCAGTAGTGAGTGAACTGGAGGCTTCCCAGATGGCACCAGTGGTAAAGAATCCACCTGTCAGTTCAGGAGGCACAAGCAATGTGGGTTTGATCCCTGGGTTGAGAAGATCCCCTAAAGTAGAAAATGGCACCCTATACCAGTATCCTTGCCTGGAAAATTTCATGGACAGAGCAGCCTTTCGGGCTATTGTTCATGGGGTCGCACAGAGTCAGACACAACTGAACACACACACACACGCACACACACACACACACACACACACACACACGGTGCATTAATATGCTTAAAGACACAACATGCAGTGAAATCACTTGGAATGAGTGCAGTTAAAGAAGAGAAATGGCTAAGAACCAAACCCAGAGCATTCTAACATTTAAAGGTCAGGAAGAGAAAAAGGGGAAATAATATTTAAATGTATTAATACAATTTTATTTCAAGGAGTCTACCATCCATAATGACCTGTTGATCCCTATTTTTATTTATTAAGGAGACATCATGCAACACGGTTTTCTTTTCTCAGAACTTTAAGACATTGGCTGTCTAAAGCCTAAGGAGTTTCTGATTCAAGCTGTTAGGTCTGGTCTTGTGAAGCTGATCCACACTGGTGGCAGTTGTGAGACCAGTGCTTAGATGATGGGGCGTCCCAAGGCTGAGCCAAGTAAGGTACGTTATCAAATACCAGAAGTACAAAGGCGTCAGTGCCTGTCAGGCGGAAGAGGTAAGAAGCAATTTAGGACAGTGACAGGAGTGTCTAGAGCTGAGAGTCTCACAAAAGTGGAAAGGGAAAATAGACAGGAAGTGAGATGAGCAAAGGTAATAACGGTAGGGTCAGAGCAGGTTGTCTGTCGTGAGTCTGGTAGATTGTACTCAACCTCCTGCAGTGATTTCTGGCATCTGCCTTTTAAGCTGTGCTTCAAACTGCCAAACCACATCAGACAGAACCTTCCATCCGCCTCTTTTGGCATTTCTAATTTTAAAGTGCGTAGTCATCGTCTCCCAAATGTTCTCACTTTCCATTCTGATGGTTAGAATCATGTCAACTGCTTCCTTCTAAGAGTAAGATTCAGATTCAGCTTTCATTAACACAGCGGAGGGTCAGCTACCTACCAGGCACTGGCACTGGGCTGGTCACTTGTACATATATCAGCTCTTTTAGGGATTTAATTGTCATCTTGGCTGAAGCAGAATTCTTATAAATAGCTTATACTGCAGCAGTTTAAAAGCCATGTGTAAATTTCCTAAATCCTCTTTGTGCAATATTTGTTTAATAGTTGGTCTCATCTGGAATATTTAAAAATTGAGTCTTGTATGATTTAGATGTGGTGTCACGGCTAAGTCTTCAGAGCTTATTTGCTTCTTCTATGCAGAGAGGGACACATCTGACATAATGTACCAAGTTTCATTGCCAGGATAAGAATAGATAACAAACTATAAACAAACAAATAAGAAGCTAAGTCATCAAATGAAAGAACACTGGAAATCTGGTCAAACACTCACAGTGGAGGGACCTGAATTTAGGCATTAAATTAGGTAAATGAGTCTTTGGTTATGTTAGGCAGGTAGTTACCTCTTCTGAGGCCAGGTATTCCTTCCTGGGTTAGCTGTATTCTTAAGGCTCTTAAATGACTTACCAGCATCAGAGAATTATTTTCAAAAGTTTTGAGAACCAGAAGAACATCCTACACTTATTTATCTGGGACAAAGCTTTGTATCTTTGCCCTTCACTGCTTCCTCTTTAAACTGCACCGTGTCATTTCTGACTGCCTGTCTGCCCCTAGAACTTCATTATGCCTACTCATATCAGTTCTACATCACCTTTCCAGTGGAACACTGGTCATTTTATCATGAACGAATACTATGTCTTCAAATCAGAAGACATGAGTAAGTCAATGGTTGCTCACTACATGATGTGGGCTCCCTGTCATATTCCCCAGCTGGCATGAGCCTGGTCCTCTGGAGAGATGAGATAGGCAGGGAGAGTGCCCAAGCTTTCCCCAATGGCATTCCCATGCTTGGGTGCCAAGAGAGTGAGCACCCTCTGCTTGCCACTCCAGGGTTCTCCAGCTCCCTTCCTAGAGGTGATGCTGTTGTGTGCATCACTTGAATCCTTGTAATGGGCTACTGCTTGATTTATTACTTAACCAGGACCAGTAAGAGAAACAAAGTTTCCATGGGACTCAGAAACACAAGCTTAAGTTAACATAAGAAACATAAGCATAAGCTTAAATTAACTTCTTTATATACAAGTGATATTCTTCCCCTTCAGGACAACATTCTTTGTCTCTGGTACAAACCTCAGGAAACTCCTGATCAAAATGACGGTACATGAAGAAAATGCAAATAAGACTTAGATGGTAATCAGAGGTAGGATTCCTCTTGACCTTGTTAGTTTGGATGTGGGAGAAGCACTACGGCAATGTTCAAGTTGGCTGTGCATTGGAATTACCTGGGAGCTTTAAAAACATTGACTTTTTAAAGTTTGCCAGGTGATGCTAATGAGTATCCAAAACAGAAAACGTGAACACTTCTGCTTCGTAAGACTCTTTCTGTGCTCTTGGCTACTCTGACTCTTGAGGTTAAAAAAATGCAAACCACTCCATGTTTCTGCCAGTTTGCTCTTCTTGTTTTGTTCTTCTCTCTCCACAAGGTCTGGCTCTCTCTCTAGAGATTCTGACTGATCTATGAAATTTCTCCAGAATTTGCTTAATGCTTTGAAGCCTTTCCCACTTCTTAAATACTTGACTTCTCACCCTGGTCAATATTTTATTTTCAATAATAGATAATATTTTACAAATCCAGTCTGATGGAGAAAGAGAATAAGAAACTTTAGGTGGTGAAGGGGTTGGAGATGCAGAAAATGTCTGCACTTTGGTCAGTGGTGGAAGCTGATGGAGATTGTTGGCATCAGATGGTGAGAGTTGCAGGTAGCTTGGTGCTTGGGCTTGGTGCTCAGGATCGCAGAGACGGCTTCTGGGCTCAAGTATCTACTCGGACATTTGTATCTGTGCCTAACCAGGACCTTTACTAGGATCAGCCTCAAAAGCAACAGAGCAGACCTCTGCCTGAGAGGGATTGGCCTGGTCTGACCTTGATGATTTCAAATTAGGCGAACTATTGCTGGCTTCACAAGGCCTCCACCTCTATTTGGGACCTCAACTAATGTTTGTACTCAAGACATTTATGCCAGAATTCTCTTGAAAAACCAGAGTTGGCTCACCCCTTATGCCCTAGATTTGTTCATTTCTGCAGTTAACCCCTGCCTGGTATCAATCTATGCCTCTCATTGTAAGAGAGGACCAAAACTCCGTTGCTGCCTATTGAAACTTCATTCCATCAGAAACCAGCTCTCCTACATCCTCGCTTTCTTTACAGAATGCTCTTGCTACTTCTTTACCAGAATAAAATATAGCTTTCTCATGAGTGTATCTTTTCTAGGGCATCTCCTCAAATGCAGGGAGCCGCAGAGTTGAAGGATGGTGTCAGTTTTCTGCTTTCTCTACAAAATTGCATGGCTAGTTCCATCATTCTTCCACCTTAATGAAAGAAGATTCTGCCCCTCTGGAAATTCTGCCACCTGGAATGACAGTCTCTGCCTTCCTTATCCCCATCACCTACTTTCTGATTCGTTAGTCCCTCATGTTAATTTAAAACGTGGGCATTCTTTTACTATCATCCTCTCCAACATAGAGTCTACCATTATACTCGCTGTATTTGTAAGGACATTTTGTTTGCAAGCACAGAAGGGTAAAAATTTATTCACATGTACCAAAGATAGAATGTTTTTAAAAAATTTTTATAATTGATTTCATCTTACACTCTAACCTCCATTGCCCTCATAGTGGAAAAAATAAAAGCAGCAAACAAAACCCTCCAAATCTTAAGTGTATCCTTTCTAAGTATGAAGTTGTTTCAAACTTTAAAAGTTATTTTTTTGTGTTGTTCTAGAGTCATCATTTGGATAAATGGTCATTCAACTCAAAGTTATACTCCTTGTTGGGACAGCGTCTCCCCTTTCCTAAGAGTTCTTTGGTGATGCTGCCAGACCCCTGACTTGGAGGCAGGGGCTGCTGGTCTGAGCTTCCCTGGGCCACTTCTAGCTTAAGTGCTTGTGACTAAGCTGGACATCGGGGTTGGCTGGAGTACTGCTGATCATGCCTGGCTCTCTGAGAAAGTTCTCCTGTGTTCATGCAAACCAGTGGCACCCACCAGATCCCATTCCTGTGGGATTGCATTTTGTGGCCTTCTTAACCCTATCCCAAGCCCCCTCCTGGTTTGCTGGCTCTCAGCACCTCTGTATATCCTCAGCCACTTACTCTGTGCAGTGATGGAGTATGTACTGCTGCACTTCCAGTTACCTCCCTCAGCCCAGTTACCTCCTCCCTTGTCACAGGTCTCCATGCAGACTTCCAGCCAGAAGGCAAAGACAAGCCTGCCTCTGCTTTTAATGTCCCCTTCAAAGTCTTTGATTTCTGGGGGTGTCTGTTGCATCTTCTTTGCTTCCCATCTGTACTTCTCAAAAGAGTGGCTTCTGCTCCCACCATGTTACTGAGTCAACTCCTCATAAGGCCATGAGTAATTTCTAACTGCCCCCAAATGTCTTAGCATTTTCAGTTTTTTTTTTTTAAACTTTGAATCACTTTTGATTTATATTTTACAAAAAGCAGATCATTTGAAAATTTGGTATTTCTTTTTTGTCTGCACCGTGGGTCATACTGGATCTTAGTTTCCTGATCAAAGATTGAAATTGTGCCCCCTGCAGTGGAAGCGT
>NW_011494522.1:1151447-1177480 GCF_000754665.1 Bison bison bison
CAGTGGGAGCACTCATCTGACACCTTGATGCCTTAATTTTCCAAGCACTGTGCTCTCTTGGTTCCACTCAGAGGTTTTTGCCAATTTCCTATGTTGTTTTCCCCTTCAATGTGAGTGTATAAGGATTCTGCTCTTGGATGGTTTCTACTCTGATTATGGTTAAGTCCATAAAGTGGGGAGTTCTCCCTGGATGATTGCTTTCATTCTCATGTTAAACCTCATTCTTTATACTGCAGCTTAAAAAAAATCCATACATCCATTCAGAACATTTCTCCAAGCTTTAGAGTTGTATTTTTAACTGAAGGTGAAAGTCTCTCAGTTGTGCCCAACTCTTTGGGGCCCCATGGACAGTCCATGGAATTCGCCAGGCCAGAATACTGGAGTGGGTAGCTTTCCCTTCTCCAGGGCATCTTCCCAAGCCAGGGATTGAAGCCAGGGCTACCGCCTTGCAGGCGGATTCTTTACTAGCTGAGCCACAAGGGAAGCCCAAGAATATTGGAGTGGGTAGACTTTCCCTTCTCCAGCAGATCTTCCTGACCTAGGAATTCAACCAGGGTCTCCTGCATTGGAGGATTCCTTACCAACTGATCTATAAGGGAAGCCCTACCTACTGGATATTTCCAGGCCTTTCAAACTCAACATGTACAAACAGAACTCATTATCCTCCCCAGCTTCTCAGGGTGTATTTTCAGTCTGAATTGACACCACCTTGTCTCCAGTCACCAGAGCTAGAAAACTTGGGAATTGGTTTTGATTCTTTTTAATTTTTTTTATCTCCTACATTCCCACAATGAGTCACAAAGCCTGGCAAGTTTCTTCCTGTTCAGTACCGATTTGTCTTTGATGTCTTAGTCATCGTTGTATCTATTTACCTATCATCATCTGTCAATCCTCCACCATTATTTGTCTGCAATGAAAATTTGTCCCCCAGAGTTTAAAAGAAAGAGGAAGTGTTAGTTGCTCAGTTGTGTCCAACCCTTTGCAACTCCATGGAATGTAGCCTGCCAGGCTCCTCTGTTCTGAATAGGAATAAGGTAAATGTACAGTTTCTAGAAGGGAAAAAAGGAATAAGGACATTGCCTGTAAAGATCCATATTGTTGATTATTGTTGCTATAATTAAGCCTCAAACTTGGCACCGAAATTTTGGGTAGCTGCAGTGAAAATGAGACTAGGTTGATTACCTAATGATTTTTCTCAGAGAAAACAGAGGTATTTTCATAATTTAAGTTATAAATTATGATTAGCTGAAGCTTTGTATTGATAAAACTTTGCTTAGCTTTCCCTCTAATTTCTAGATCACCCTAAATTGGCCCTTTGAACCAATTCTTCAGTCTTTAAGGCAAATATCTTGTGAGCGTTTAAGCATTTTAAGACCTCTCTTGCTAAAAGGCAGATCCTTCTCAGTTTTTCCCAGTCTGTCCCAAGCTGAGGACCTGTGTTCTCCGTTTATGGTAGCCCCCAGTCCTGTTTGTCCTGTAAGTCATATTTTATAAACTTGTCTCCCTTTCTTAAAGCTCAAATTTCTTTGCAGCTCAGTATTTGAAAACCATCCAACTAGATTTTGAGCAGATTTGTATGTGACAGTGATTTCAGTTTGGGTCTAAGTTGTGTTCTCTTTTAGACTCACACATGCCTGGACAAGTTCACGGGCCCACTGGGGCTGGCTCCCCAGGCCTTACTTCATAAGATGATGGGGGAGTCTTTGATGAGGAACTGTGCTTGCATTATTGTCAGCGATGGATATGAAAGTGCCACTTAAAGTCGTTATTTGTGAATGAAGCAAACATAATAACCTTTACAGGCGAAGATTGCTAGCCTACACCTAGATATGGAAGAGAGGGTAGTGGTGACCGAAATGAGAAGGAAATCCAAAAAAGAGGGGATGTTTGTATACACATAGCTGATTCACTTTGCTGTACAGCAGAAACTAACATTGTAAGGCAAATATACTCCAATAAAATTAATAATAAAAAAAGAGAAGACAGTGTCTTCTGACATTAAATCAGAGAAGTCGTGTTCACAGTGTTCACAGGAGCTGTGCCAGTCCCGCCCCTGGGAGCAAAGTTGGCTGTGGTTTATCTTCACAGGGGTTCTATGTATGGTGCAGTGGTAGGGAGGCAGGCTGGGGTGCCAGACAGACTGATGGGAATCCTGGCTCTGCTCCTTCCTTACGCGGAGGCTTGGGCAACTTCCCTAACCTCTCTGAGCCTGCTCTGAGGATTGAAAATAAGGCACATAAAGTCAATACTCCATAAACGGGAATTGTTATTTCTAATATTATTATCAGATATCACCAGGGCAATGAGCAGCAAGGGAGGAAGGAACTGGTGAGTGTGGCAGATGAAAGGATGGCTCTGGGAGCTCAGGGGAGACACGCCTTAGGGGCACTGTAAGCAGTGACTGAGAGAAGGAAGTCTGAAGAGGGATGGAATTCTTACATTAGATGATGCATGGAGGGCAGGAGAGATCTGTATGGTCTCACTTCCTATCCACAGGATTTGTGGCCAGGCTCAGGGGTATGGTAGTTTCTTCATAAACATTAAGTTGAAAAAAACATTTCCAAGGGTCTTGTCTACTTTGGGTACATTCTCATAATCTAGAGGGTCTGGAAGTTTTTGTTTTTAGGTTTAGAAATGAGTTTCTGAGATTGGTTTTTGTCCTATAAATGTTTTATCCTATGAAAATTGTCCAATAATACTTGAACTTTCTGTCATACTTTGCAGAGTTGCCACTCCTTTCCTGAAACATCTCCTCATTGGACTTTTATAAATCTAGTTATTTTCTGGAGTGTCCTTCTAACACTCAGGGCTTTCCTTCTTGGTCTTCTTGCTTGGAAGCTAAGTTTTTCCCTGTTATTTTCTCCCTTTGAAACTCTTAACTATGCATATTTCCCAGAACTCTGATAGCTCTTTGGTCTTCTCACTTTTTAATAATCTCTGGTACCAAAACCCATGGCTTAAGCACCACGTCTGTTTCTATAGCCCAGACCCTTCTCCTAATCTACTGGATCCACATACTGAAGCACGGCAGTGTCAGCAGAGTTGCTGGGCCTGAGTGAAACAAATTAGGAAATTTTCATTCACACAGGCGGCCACTTGGCCCCTGACATGTTTCAGCCCCAGGTCTAGGGGTAGGCATCTTGGTGTGAACTGACCTGACAACTAGGTCAAATGATTTCTACCATTTGTCAGTTGCATAACCTTGGGAAATTTACTTCTCTCTCTCTTGGGCTTCCCAGGTGGTACTAGCGGTAAAGAATCCACTTGCCAGTGCAGGAGATCTAAGAAATACTTAACTCCAGAGAGCTTTTATTTAGTCATCTTTAAGATAGGGAGTATGTATACACTTTTAATTTCTTGCCTTTTAGCTCAGTGGATGCTTCCAGGATCTACATATGTTCTTTTATTATTAGGTTTTATAAATTTTCTTCTTGGAGTATTTTATTTTAAAAAGGAGTGGGCTATATATACAATGAAGACCATGTCGAGTAGTATCTTTCCTCGGCACTATTTCATTTTAAATTACCTCTTCCCTGTTGGTTTAATCCAGTTTTCTAGAGCATCTATTGTGTTGTTACCTGGGAAACTCAGCCTTCACAACCATTGGTTAGAATGTCCCAAGGTTGTTCATTATATTCCATTACCCTCAAGAAAGCGAATATCCAACATATATTAGAATTAGCTTATAACCTTTAGCTATCTGTTACTTACATTTAAGATTTTGACATGATTTTTATTCCTAAATTGTTTTATAGACTTTTGGTGGGGCATAGAAGCAGAATTTTTTCCTACAGTGTTGTTATGAATGGTAATCTTTGTGGTCTCTAGTTTTTTAAGCAAGAAGTCTATTTTCTGTTGATAAGAGAAATAATCCAAGTGTTTCCTTCTTTTCAGCATGCTTGCTTCAGCAATTCAAAGTGGGTGGGGAGACTGTCCCTCTAGAGTTTCTAGTATGTGCAAACAATAAAACAGGTTGAAAAGAAACAGTTTTGACCTGCCATCTCCAACTGATACAAGCCAGTTCTTCCTTTCCTTACTATTCTGCCTTCTTAGGGAGTTTGGATCCCCTGACCTCATGAAGGATGATGATAGCCTTTCAAACCCTCAAGATTAGCTTTCCTGGTGCTCATTCATGGTGGAATCTGTATCTTCTGACCCTAAGGTCTACAAATGTATTTGGTCTACTGGTGCACACAAGGTCTACCTCACTGCCCTCGAGAAAATCACGGTCTTCAATTCTTAATTATTGACCTATAAGTAGATATTTATAAACACAATAAAACATCAAATTAAAAATCATGTTCAACTGGGATATGCCATTGAATCCTGTTAAAATTACAAATGTGTCTCTTCCCATTTCCTTATAAATGTAGCCTACTCGGTGATTTTATCTAGCAATATTTTCTTTTTACAAATGATCATATAGGTTAGTCTACATATAGAAGTTTGCACATATGTGCTTTTGTCTTTATTTCTAAGTTACCTTTGTTGTTCAGTCACTCCATCTTGTCTGACTCCTTGCAACCCCATGGACTGAAGCATGCCAGGCTTCCCTGTCCTTCACTATATCCTAGAGTTTGCTCATACTCGTGTCTATTGAGTTGATGATGCCATTTATACCTTAAACAGATATAAATTTGAGACATAAAAATGCTACCTGGATGCAGGACTTCCCTGGTGGTCCAGTGGTTAAGAATCTACTTCCAATGCAGGGGGTGAGGGTTCGATCACTGGTTGCAAAGTTAAGATCCCACAAGCTTCATGGCCAAAAAACCCAGAACATAACAGAAGCAATATTGTACCAAATTCAATAAAGACTTTAAACATGGTCCACATAAAAAAAACACTACCTAGATGGATTAAGTAATTGTGATACTTATAATGCTCTAAGTTAGATTCTCTTTTGAAAAAGTAGGTTATAAAGGAAACGTACTATAAGATATCCATGTTACCTATTGTACTTGCTTTTGAAGACCTCGTGTTACCCTGTTCTGTAGTCTAGAAAGCCAGTGTGGTGCCAGAGATAGAGCATTGCTCTGTGAGTTGGCGTGTGTACCTGGTCTCAGCTGGGTCATGCACCAACTATGGGAATTTGACTCATCTCAATCACCTTTGTGGGCCTCAATTTCCTTATTTATGAAATACACACAGGCTAATAACATTTTTAATTTATTGAACAGGTTTATTATGAAGATTTGATGTAAAACAGTGCAAAAGTACTTTAAACTCAAAACAAATATGGAAAGAAATGCTGAGTATGAGACAGATCACCTAGCAAAGAGTTTAACAAGTCTAGGGGAGAATTATCATATTACTCTTACCATTCAAGTTTTCTTACTGGTCAAAGAGAAATTGAATGTGTATTGGACCTAGCATACATGTCTTTCAGCATTTCAGATTTTCTCAAACCGTAAGGCACTTTCTCACATATTTATGAAAAACAAGATTGTTTTCTGCATGCTTTTTAAAAAGTAGGTTGTCCTGTCACTTGGGAGGCCAACTGCCCTTTCCAGTTCTGCTTGTTTTCACCTTTAGTCCATGGGAATTTTCCCTTGTTGTTGATTCACCCTTTCCTTCTCCCTATACTTGGATCCATACTTGAAAGGCAGAGTTTGTGAACAGAGCATTGAGTTGGTAGAGATCCAGAAAGTAGGTTTTAAACACAGTTCTAGCAGTCACTAGAATCAATAGCATTCACCAGCATTTAATCTATCTATGCCTCATATTTGTTCAGTTGTATAATCTCCAAGTTTGAAAATTAAAGAAGAACAACAAAACCAATAGATCATTGATTTCCCTGTCCCAGGGAAAAACCTGCTTACATTTTTTACACAACATTTCCAGTGAAAGAAAGTATAATATTATACACTTAGGAGTCAGAGTCAAATTTGAATCTCTGCTTAGCTGCATACAGCCTGGGTGACCTTTGGGAAGTTTTTTATGTCCTTCATGACCCAGGTTGAAGCCATGAAATTAAAAGACGATTACTCCTTGGAAGGAAAGTTATGACCAACCTAGATAGCATGTTCAAAAGCAGAGATATTACATTGCCAACAAAGGTCCGACTAGTCAAGGCTATGGTTTTTCCAGTGGTCATGTATGGGTGTGAGAGTTGGACTGTGAAGAAAGCTAAGCGCCAAAGAATTGATGCTTTTGAACTGTGGTGTTGGAGAAGACTCTTGAGAGTCCCTTGGACTGCAAGGAGATCCAACCAGTCCATTCTAAAGGAGATCAGTCCTGGGTGTTCTTTGGAAGGAATGATGCTGAAGCTGAAACTCCAGTACTTTGGCCACCTCACGCGAAGAGTTGACTCATTGGAAAAGACTCTGATGCTGGGAGGGATTGGGGGCAGGAGAAGAAGGGGACGACAGAGGATGAGATGGCTGGATGGCATCACCGACTCGATGGACGTGAGTTTGAGTGAACTCCGGGAGTTGGTGATGGACAGGGAAGCCTGGCGTGCTGCAATTCATGGGGTCACAAAGAGTCAGATACGACTGAGCGACTGAACTGAACTGAACTGAACTGAATATACAACATAGAGTTATGGTTGTATATACGGAAGATTTCCTGAGATGACACATGTATAGCCCTTAACATGGAGCCTGGCACATGATGAGGATCTCAACAAAGGGTTCTACTGTTTCCTCCTCCCTTCCCTACCTCTCTCCCTCCTCCTTCTCCATCTGAACATTACCAGTGATGGAAAACTATTATGTTCTAGGATATACCACTCCAATTTAGTAAAGTTATCCTAGTTGGAAAGTATTCCTCCTAATCAACCAAAATTGCTCACTTTAGCTCTGCACATAGTTTTTGTCCAAGTGCTGACTTCTAGGGTCTTGACTGTCCTTT
Source organism: Bison bison bison (assembly GCF_000754665.1). Taxonomy (NCBI): domain Eukaryota; kingdom Metazoa; phylum Chordata; class Mammalia; order Artiodactyla; family Bovidae; genus Bison; species Bison bison. The sequence continues at coordinate 1,158,303 of NW_011494522.1, forward strand.
AAATACTTGAAAATGACTATCATGCCTGTTATGTCACTCTACTCTCCTCTTAACTTTATTTTTACTTTTTCATCATTTTCTTCCTAATATGGTCCATCAAGCTTTACATGTCAACTTTCAACTAACTCTTGACCTTTTGCCATTAACGTGTTTGTTGATCCGCTGCTCAGTTGTGTCTGACTCTTTGTGACCCCATGTACTGCAGCACGCCAGGCTTCCCTGTCCTTCATCATCTCCCTGAGCGATACCAACTCTTTCAAAAAAAAATTTATAGAGTAAGATGTAATAATCTTATTTCTCAGACCTGTAGTGATTGTTCAGGAAGACTGGAAAGGAACAAGAGGTCACTCAGAGCATGGGTCTGTCTTCATTTGCACCCATTCTACCCATTTTGATTCTGTACCTGAGACAAACCCTTTCTCATTTAAGGGTTTTTTTCCTTTATAGAGTTTATAAAGAATATAAGGTGACATTTTCAACCCTATGATGATCTTTATACAAAGAACTGTGTGGAAGTTCTCAAAACATTTTTATATACTCTAAAGAGTTAGATTGACTAATCAAATTTCACTTTTATAGTGTCTTCTAAAAGTTGATCCTTTAAAATATCAGACGATCCATCCACAGAATAAGCCTCTAAAACAGATTGGAAACATTATTTCCCTCAATTTTACAGAGATCTGAAACCAGAAGTTTCCCAGGAGCCATGACCCAATGGTCTTTACAGACATCTGGCCAATGAGTGGGTTTATATATGTTGTGATAGACTGGGCAATTTTGAAAACATATTTTCTCCTTTTCCACAGGATTGTCCTTTATATAGTTGAGGACAGAATTTTGCATCTCACTTGGACACTTATTCTTTTGGCTTGTTCATTGTAGTTACCTTTTCAATCTATCAGACCATAAGCTCTTGGTGGGCAGGGAATTTTATTCTCTTTTATATGTCTTATTCTGTCTAATATAGCACTCAACTTCAAAATTTCAGTACATCGTATTGAACTGAATTGCAACAAGGACTATAAGAGCTGAGTGACCAGGTGACTTTAATTCTGAAGGAGACAGAAGGTACAAATTCCATAAGGTGACATTATATTCTCTAGAGTAAAAAAAAATAAAATGAAATCAGGTTGCCAATTTATATTCTTAATTTTTATCAGTTGACTTACAGCATACATAGATCAACTTTGATCATACATAATGTTGAAATAATTCTCCAAATTGTTAGAATTAAACATTTATTATTATAAAAAATAAAATACAATAATTATAATCTCATTTTCTACTTCTACTTTCTCTGCCCATTATTAATGATTATTCTAGCATTGTTTAGGAATAAGAGATGCCCAGTAGGGATTCTGATTGACAAAATTTCTTTCAACTGTTTGCTTCAACTTTTGTAGAAATAGTAATAGGAAAAGGAACATGAAAATAGTGCTTACTAACGATTAGAATCAGTTTCCATGAAAAAATAGATATCTTTTATCTATTTAGTGGCACAACTTTTATTTAGTGGCACAACTAGTCACAAAACTAGGAAAGTTTTCTTTATTTAAAATTGTTTTTACATAAAAGTTTATATTCCAGAATATATTTGAGTAATTGTCCAGCAAATAATAGAAGGATACCATAGAAACGATGAAGGGTTCATAATCTTCCTTAAATGCTAGGTCCACAAGAGCTTGCTCTAAAGTGTCTTCATTTTCCCAGTGATAACTCTTTGTTCCATCGAACAGAAAGAAAAGATTATTTTTGGAAAGGCCCTAAAGAAAATACACTGTAATGGCCAAACAAATTGAATCCCAATAGTGAATGATTTATCAACTCTTCAGGGTTAATTGTACTATGATCTTTTTTAATATTTGTGATATTGCAATAATCTAAGGAAAAAAACACTAAGAGCCTGTTCTGCCAAAGGCAGGTAATAAAAGTAAAATTTGATATACAGCCAAAGAGAAAGAGAGAGAAATGGACAGACATTTTTGCCTTGACCCTCATCTTTTCTAGGTTTTCCTTTAATCCGCATCTTACTTTGGACCTTTCTGCCTTAGGGATTGGTTGGGCGTAGCCCTAGACTGAGGCTCCAGAAGTGGATTTATTCTGAACCTTAACCATCTCTTGGATAATCTGGCCCAGGACCACTGCCATCAGGACCTCTGGGAGATGGGGGTATCCCACTCAGTCAATAGATATGAAGCACCTACCAGCTGCCAGCACTGTGGAACCTTAGAAAATATCTTTACGTAAAAGCAGAAAGGGAGCCCTGTGTAATGTATCTTTATAACTTTGGGAGGCTTGGCATTCCTTCATAGCTTTCCACAGCACCATAATCTTATTTTGGGGAATCATCTCTTTTCTGTATGTATGTTTTTTCAGGGCAGGAAAATCCAGGTTCATACCTTTTACTCTGGAGCTCGATGGAACTAGAGGCTCTCTCCTCATTCTCTTTGCCCACGAGAAGGCATGTGACCTCTGTTTAGCCCATCAGAAGGTCTTTACTGGCCCCTTGAATCATAACTAATTGAATCAAATAAAAGAATGGTCTTTGATGCTCACTCGTGATGACCTGAATGTCCCTAAGATGAGGCTACTGCCAAGATTTATCTTTCTTAGTCCCCTAAACTCTCTTTCCTGTCCAGGACAGAGCTTTATTCCTCTGTTCTTCTGTCAGTTCTGGGAATATATCAATTCCACCCTTATATTCTTCTAATAGATCTTTTTATGTTCAAGTTGGGCAGAATTTTTTTAGCCAAGGGTTTTAATTGATGAACCTCCGTCTATAGTTAGTGACAGTCTTCAAAGCTCCAAGGACAAAGAATCACTTGAGATTGGGTCAGATGATTGAAGATCACCCTGGTTTGTATTCATAGCTGAGCATACTCTGGTGGGTGAGAGCTCAGGGTTTCATTAGCACCATATGACCGTTGGCAAATGCAGGTAAGGAAGTTGTTTGATGAAGGAGACAAAAGAGAAAAGCAGGCTCTGAGTTATAAACAACCACCAGCAGAGGGAAGGAGGCAGAGGCAAGGACATACCTCCTCGGCCTGTGTAAGAGGAAGGGGCAGCAAGACTCAGCCCAGGAATAAGAACAGAGGAAGTGAACACAGACACGGCAATATTTTCCAAATAAGAAAAAGAAAAGGAAAATGGAATTCCCACAAGTCTTCAGAGGGTTGTGTGGGAACGTAAGAGAGATAACTGCCATAATCAGACAGTGACATGCCCAAGGCCTTGTCCCAGGGGAACCTGGGAGCCTGTTAGCAGCCATGCTTTCTTGGGAACACTCAAAAAGGCGCCTCTTAACTGCCCACACACAGACACTACAGGCTCTTTGTTCTAGACCAGATCCTATAGGAACTGCAGAACAGGGTCCTTCCATTGGCCTCTCTTGTATGTGTTCGTGTTTGTGTGAGAGAGAGACAGACAGATAGATAGACACAGACAAACACAGAGACAGAGATTCAGAGAAGAATGTGAGTCAGAGACAGAAAGAGATGGAGAGAGGACTAAATTATAGCTTCTCAGGGCTTTATTCTCACCCTTAGAGAGGAAACCCTTTCTCATGTTTTTGACCCAGTCTCCCTAAATCATCCCTCTTCTCCTGCCCCCACACTTACTGCCTGCCTGTTGACTCTCCTGCTCCTCCAAATCTGCAGTTGCCTCTTCCTTTCCTCTTCTTTTTGCTCTGTCTCCAACCTTTCCCTTACCCTTTTTGGGGGACTTAGACATGCTCAATCCTTACTTATTTCTTCTGCCGACTAATTGTCCTAATATTTTATTCAGTGAGAAAGCTACTCTGGAAATCAAATTTTCCTACCAAGAATTGCAAAACTGATTCGGAAGCTTTAAACATCTGTAATCTCAGGAAAACTTTAGGTATTTAAAAACTTGAATGTATAAAATTTTCGAAACCATAAAGTTTCCAAAGTGAACGTCTTCTCATTGGAGGTATTTTTACCTCTCCCATACAGTTTCACAGATTTTCCTTACTATTCTTTTCAAAGTACTTCTTTGCAGTTAGTACTTTTCAGCCTCAGTGTCTTTTCAAAGTTACTTTTCTGGGGACTGTTGGTTTCAGGCCACTTCAACTGCATGAGTTATGCCAGTGTGAAAATTTTTTTGTTCTAAAAAAAGATGCTCCAACCTACTTTTCATACTCATAATAAGGCAAAAGGATAAAGACCGAAGTTCAGCATTGGTGGAGTCTTTTCTAGGAAAGGAAGAGCTAAGAAAAGTTATACTATTCCATATTGATGACAGAGTCAAAGTGAGAATGAAGGCCTGATGAAACAGCTTCAAGTTATGCAGAGAACTGCATTTTAATTTTATTTATATTGATATTTTATTAGCATCACTCTTTTTTTCCTTCCTCAGATATTAAAGGAAACACAAAACATTATACTGAATGTAAGTATAAGAAGTTATGTAAAGACCTAGGTAATACAATGTGTCTGCAGTATAAAGTGAATTGCTCAGTCATTAAGTCTCGTCTAACTCTTTGAGACCCCATGGACTATAGCGTACCAGGCCTTCCTGTCCCTCAGTGTCTTGGAGTTTTCTCAAGTTCATGTCCACTGAGTCGGTGATGCTATCCAACATTCTCATCTGCTGCCACTCTCTTCTTTTACCTTCAATCTTTCCCATCATCAGAGTCTTTTCCAATGAGTCAGCTCTTTGCATCAGGTGGCCACGTTATTGGAGCTTCAGCTTCAGCATCAGTCCTTGTAGTGAGTGTTCAGGACTGATTTCCTTTAGAATTGACTGGTTTCATCTCCTTTCAGTCCAAGGGACTCTCAAGAGTCTTCTCCAACACCACAGCTGAAAAGCATCAATTCTTTGGTGCTCAGCCTTCTTTATGGTCCAACTCTCACATCCATACAAGACTTCCGGAAAAAACATAGCTTTGACTAGATGGACCTTCGTCAGCAAAGTGACATCTTTGTTTTTTAATATGCTGTCTAGGTTTGTCATAGCATGAAATGAATATTTATCTGATTTTGGAAGTTTCCTTTTTGTCAATTAGTACTAGTTCTCCATTAAGTGAATTAAACTGTGGACACTCACTGCCTTTGACAAATTTAGAATCTAAGGAGAATTAAATCTTTAAATACAATCTGTCTTTGTGTATCTCAGCATGTTTCTGTGTGTCTACACACATATATTTAAATGAAACCATGAAACATATGTGAGGCTCAAAACATATGAACCATCATTTAGGAAATCTTTAGGCATTACTGAATTCCCCGATGTCTCTTAGAAACAAATGTCTGTTTCTCATAAACTTATTGATAGAAATGCCAAATGAAATGAAACATCACAGGCATGATACAGAACTGATTGAAGAATTTGCTGACTATTTTACCAGCAATTTTTCTATCTCTGGGATTGCTTCTGCTAATGAACAGCATATGTCCTCTCACAATTGATTGTGGAAAATCTCATTATCAGAAGTGGAAATCAAAAAGATGGACCCCTGAACATGATTCCCTGTCCTCTGTTTATTAGTGGAACTTTATATCTTGGTCTGCACTCTCTTCTCCATGGTGGCCCTTGCAAAGTTCGTGATGACTCTCTAGCCATAGAATCGTAGAATCCTCTTACTATTACAGTCTTTATGTTCCTATCAATTAGCGTCACTCAGCTGCAAGCTACACCATTCTCAACTGTGACTCAAAAATGAAGGCCTTTAATTTTCCTACAGAGTGAGAATTCAGGGAGTAGGTGGCTCTAGATTTGGTAAAGAAATCCAAAGTTCACATCAAGGAACTAGTTTTCAGTCTTTCTTCTCTGCCATCCTCAGCTTGTGGATGTTTTGGTCCTTAAGCTGCTGCTGCTGCTGCTAAGTCACTTCAGTCGTGTCTGCCTCTGTGCGACCCCACAGACAGCAGCCTGGGACTCCCCTGTCCCTGGGATTCTCCAGGCAAGAATGCTGGAGTGGGTTGCCATTTTCTTCTCCAATGCATGAAAGTGAAAAGTGAAAGTGAAGTCCTTAAGCTACAAGACGGCTACTGAGGAAGCATGATCTCACAACTTCATGTTTGCTTTAGAGAATGGGCTGGAGGAAAATGGCTTTTCTTGTGTCAGGAAGACCAGTCTCTCCCAGACCTTTTATTAGACTTTCCTTTGTAACTTATTGAGAGAATCGGATCACATGGACCCCCATTTCTGCCTGAAAGATGCACAGAATATTAGCCTGACGAGTAACTAGCAAAGGAGGTTGTGATTGCTAGCATTGTATTAAATAAGCCAGAGGCATCTCCTGGGGATGAGCTTGTAGACACACTGTCCTTTTCCAATATGATTGATTCCTTTGGCAGAGAAGAAGGGGGAAGGGCTGTTGAGTAAGTTTTGCTGGTTTCCCAAGCTGTGGCTTCCATGACATCTCTCTCCATCTCATATGACTCAGCAGTGGGAATATTCTGAATGTTCACCTGGGTTTTAAGTCTTCCAATCAGAAAACCTCCTCATTATGGATTTGGAGAGAAAGGCAGTTTTAACTCACCATTCCATAGCTTATCACATACAATTCACAGCTTCCCATTTATATGCTTTCTCAGCTCATTTTTGTTAAACTCAAGAGATTCTACCTTCAAATCATGCTTTTATCTTTTAAAAAAACATTTTTCTCCCCTATGGCTGCTTCTATCTGGATACAAAATAAAGAGGAGTCAAACTCTGTTTATCTGGCAACTTTTGGTTATCTTCTCTAAATTCAGGACCCATTAGCCTCTGCCAGGATATAGTTTATGATGTAGGACATTTATGCTCTCGTGTTTCTACTTTTAAACACTCTGTAGGCTGCTCCACCTTGCCCATGAATGTTTAACTATATGTATAATGATCCTGCCAGAATTGATTTTTCATTATAGAAGTCATTTTCCGAAGAGGCTTGTCACTATTTTAAAAATCACATTTTAGCGTGTTGATATAAAAAACAGTTCTAACCGCAATTTTGTGTAGCAGTTTTTTTCACAGATAGAAGAAAGGGATTTTTTTTTTAGGCATTTAACATTATTCATATGATATTGATAAGTTGAAAATATTGAAAAGTCTAAAGTATCCATTTAGACTTTATTTTTGTTTAGAAAATTGATTTCTAAACAATTGAAAATGCAGACAAACGTAAGTTAGGCATGTTCAAGGGTGCTATGTGATGTTTACAAATCAATAATTTTTCACCAACATAATATATTGTATCTAGCTAACAGTCCCAAGTATTCCTACCATCCTATATCAAGAAAAATGAGCTGTAAATGAAAATTAATGTTTTGGTTTTTAAATGGGTGCTTCTTTTATCTTTTGTATTAGAGATCTTGCCCTTCTAGATTTTAATTGTCCTTTCATCTCCCACCACTTGTTCATTTTCAGTTTAACTCTCATTTCTGAGTGAATAACGTTTTCATATTACGTTGTCCCATTGTCTCGATCACCTGAAATCAGGTACAAGTGGTCTAGCCAGTTCTCAGTGGGGAAGTTCAGGGAGGGTTGGAGCTAAAGAGAGCTGACTAGAGAGGATGATCCTAGACTGCCCTCTGTGATAATTTAATATTAAAAAAATGAAAGCTCTTTCCTTCACACACAAAAAATATTCACAAGGGCTTCCAGAAAGAGATGAAGGATAGTGGTTATGTTTCCTTGGGCCCTAAATCTTTTCTGCAGATCTTCATGATAGAATGAAGGAGGGAAAGAACATGTCATTATTTCTTGCCTCCATGTTCTTGAGAGCCATATATCCTAAGATATCATAGAACTTAGCAAAATAGCTTGGATGCTGATTGAAAGCCAGACTCAGAGTCTAGAAATGCAAAATAACAGCCCATATGCCAAACCACATGCATCATAAGCCTTGATACTTCTGAAGGAAGATTTAAAAGGCGACAAAGAATTCCAAATTTGGAACCCACAGAGACATCTGGTATCTTAGAACTTTCCATTTTATCTTGGCAGATATTTCAACTAATTTTCCCACCTTGGTCAGAGTGTATAATGCTTTCTTAGCTTATTCTAATTTTAACATATTCTCTGTGTTCTACTGTTACTGTGAAATGGCCCTACTCTCAGGACCAACCATTTAATTTTAACATTTAGATCATTTAGCAATTTCTTAGAACAAAAATAAGGGAGTAGAATTTAATTAACATAATGGGTACACCATCAACCTTTTTTTCGGTAACATTTTTGTATATTTCCAATACTTGGTCTTCAAACAGATGCATGTGAAAAAAATGACAGTTGAATCAAAATGTAGAAGAAGCATTGCATTCCAAACGGTGATTTTCCTCATCAGCAGGCATGTAGTGGCTCTTCAGTATCAAATAGTACCAACAACTATCCTGGGTATCTTCATGATGCTGCTTGCTTCTTACCAACAAGTTGCTAGGAGCTGGTCTGTGTCTACTTGAAGATTTCATTAGTCTGGGTCCACACCTGCCCAGTGTGATGGTAGAGTAGCGTGAGGGCTTGAGGAGACTGATGAGGCTTTGAGATAATTACTCTAAATAATGTACTAAGTTGTGTGAACATTACTGAGTATCAAGCGGGGTCAGTTGAAATTGAATACTATGAATACTTAGTCATGTCAACCACCCCTAGTTAATACACTCATCAACAGTGTCATAAATTATGCTCATTTTAGAGATGAAAGGGACCATCTTATTAAACTTTCAGATTAGGAAACTGAGATACAAATAAGCTAAAGGAGTTGCCCAAGTCTACATGGCAAATGGTAGAACAGTTCTCACTTGTAGACTGCATCTAAGTACAGTATTTATAGGGAGGTCAAAGTATGACTAATATTTTTCAGTAGTAGAACCCCAATGTTTATTTAGAGTACCAAATACCATATTTTCAGCTTCGCTTATAGCTATGGTGACCATGTGACCAAGATCTTTCTAATGAGAAATAAACAGAAGTTGTTGGGTGAGACATCCAGGAAGAATCCTTAAAAGGGGAACCATTGGTCAAGACCAAATCTTTCGCCTTAATTCTGCTCCTTCCTGAAACACAGAGATGATGGTGCTTCAGCAGCTATATATTATATTTCAAGACTACTAGTTACCTTGTGGTCTCTCTAGGAACTCTCGCTTCTTTTGAAACAGCAGACGTTCCAAGGTCCAGGAATTTCCTTTGGTTGTGGAGAATCTCCCAGCGAGGTGGGAGGTGGCTGTGATTCACTGCAGGGGCACAGACCCTGGCTGTAGCCGTTCTTGGGAGCTCCTGTTGCCACGTGGACACTGGCGTTGGTGGGTGCCATTGTCTGTGACTGACTTCTTTTTACTGAGTATAATAGACTTACAAAATTACAGTAGAGTCAGGTATACAACAATGATCAAATTTCTATACATTTCAGAATGATCACCACAGTAAATATAGTTGCCATCTGTCAGTATACAAAGTTATTGCAGCATTACTACTTATATCACCTATAATGTACATTGTATCTCTGTGACTGGAAGTTTGTAGCTCTTCACTTCACACACCTTTTCCATTCTCTGGCAACCACCAGTTTGTTCTCTGTATCTGTGAACCTGTTTCTGGTTTGCTGTATTTGATTGCTTTTTTATATTCCACATAAAAATGAAATCATATCGTATTTATCTGTCTTTGACATTTCACTTAGCATAACATCTTCTAGGCCTATTTGTGTCATCACAAAAATAAAAATTTCATTCTTTTTATGGCTGAATAATATTCCACAGTGGTGTGTGTGTGTGTGTGTACATGTGTGTGTACATACCATATCTTCTTTAGTCAACTATTTATGGATATTTAGGTTGGTTTCATATCTTGGCTATTGTTAATAGTGCTGAAACGAACACGGGGATGCATATAACTTCTTAAATGAGTGTCTTTAGTTTTCTGTGGAAAAGCCCAGAAGTGGAATTACTGGATCACGTTGTTGTTCAGTCACTAAATCGTGTCTAATTCTTTGGGAACCCATGGACTGCAGCACGCTAGGCTTCCCTGTCCTCCACTATCTCCCAGAGTTTGCTCAAATTTTTGTCCATTGAGTCAGGGATGCTATCTAACCATCTCATCCTCTGCTGTCCTCTTCCCCTTTTGCCTTCAACATTTCCCAGCATCAGGGTCTTTTCCAATGAATAAGCTCTTTGCATCAGGTGGCCAGAGTATTGGAGTTTCAGCTTTAGCATCAATCCTTCCAATGAATATCCAGGACTGATTTCCATTAGGATTGACTGGTTTGATCTCTTTGTTGTTCAAGGGACTCTCAAGAGTCTTCTCCAGCATCAATTCTTCAGTGCTCAGCCTTCTGTATGGTCCAAGTCTCACATCCATAAATGACTATTGGAAAAACCATAGCTTTGACTATGTGTACCTTTGTCGGCAAAGAGATGTCTCTGCTTTTGAATACGCTGTCTAGGTTTGCCATTGCTTTCTTTCCAAGGAGCAAGTGCCTTTTAACTTCATGGCTGCAGTGACCATCCACAGTAATTTTGGAGCCCAAGGAAAGAAAATCTGTAACTGCTTCTATTTTTCCCCTTCTATTTGCCATGAAGTGATGGGACCTGATGCCATGATCTCAGATATTTTAATGTTGAGTTTTTAGCCAGCTTTTTCACTCTCTTCTTTCACCCTCATCAAGAGGCTTTTTAGTTCCTCTTTGCTTTCTACCATTAGAGTAGTATCATCTGCCTATCTGAGGGAGTTGATATTTCTCCTGGAAATCTTGATTCTAGCTTGTGACTCATACAGCTTGTGATCCATACTTAACTCCACTATTTTTCATAGTGGCTGTACCAATTTACATCCCTAACAATAGTGCAGAGGGTTCCCTTTTCTTCACATCCTTGCCAGCACTTGTTATTTGGCTTTTTTTTTTTTTAATGATAGTCATTCTGATAGGTATGAGGCAATATCTTGTTGTGGTTTTAATTTGCATTTTGCTGATGATTAGTGATACTGAGCATCTTTTCAGGTGTCTGTTAGTCATCTGTATGTCTTATTTGGAAAAGTGTCTAAGCAGGTCCTCTTTTCATTTTTGTTTCTCTTCTATTTTTTAATCAGGTTGCTTATTTTTCTGATGTTGAGCTGTATGATTTCTTTGTATATTTTAGATATTGAAAGTGTGAATGTTAATTGCTCAGTTGTATCCAACTCTTTGTGACCTCACGGACTGTAGCTAATCAGACTCCTCTGTCCATGGAATTCTCCAGACAAGAATACTGTAGTGGGTTGTCATTCCCTTCTCCAGGCAATCTTCCTGACCCAGGGATCAAACCTGGGTCTCCCGCACTGCAGGCAGATTCTTGACCGTCTGAGTCACTAGGGAAGCCCCATTTTAGATATTACTCCTTTATCAAATATATTGTTTGAAAATATTTTCACTCACTCAGTAGTCTGCCTTATCACTTTTGACAGTTTTTTCTCTGTACAAAATCTTTTTAGTTTCATATACTCTCACTTTTCTGTATACAGCATTGTGTCATCTGTAAACAGTGGCAGCTTTACTTCTTTCCCAATTTGGATCCCTTTCCTCTCTTTTTCTAGTCTAATTGCTGTCATTAGGACTTCCAGTATTATGTTGAATAAAATTGATAAGAGTGGTCATTTGTGTTGTTTTCATGATCTCACAGGAAATACATTCAGATTTTCACTAGTAAGTATTAACTTGGCTACGGGTTTTTCATATATGGCTTTATGTTGAGGTATGTTTCATCTATACCACTTTGTTAAGAGTTTTTATCATAAATAAATGTTGAATTTTGTCAAATACTTTTTCTACATCTATTAAGGAAATCGTATGATTTTTATTCTCCATTATGTTAGCGTGGAATGTCACATTTATTAAATTGGAGATACTGAAGTGTCCTTGCATCTCTGGGATAAATCCCACTTGATAATGGTTTATGATCCATTTAATGTATTATAAAATTCAATTTGATAATGTTTTGTTGATAATTTTTGTATCAATGTTCATCAGTCATATTGGCCTGTAATTTTCTTCTTTTTTTTTGTCTTCATATGTTTTTTCTATCAGGGTGATTCTGGCCTCATAGTTTGAGAAGGATAGGTGTAGCTCTTCTTTAAATGTTTGGCAGAGTTCACCTGTGATGCTGTCCAATCCTGAAATTTTATTTTTGGGGAGTATTTTGATTACTGGGAGTTAGTCTGTTTATATTTTCTACTTCTTCTAATTCAGTCTGAGGAGACTGTACATTTTTTAAAAAATTATCTTTTCTAGGATGCCTGTTTGATGCGCATATACTTGTTTGTAGTAATGTTATATGATCCTTTGCATTTCTATGGTGTTGATGTGATTTCTCTTTTTTGAATTTCTATTTGGGATCTCTTTTTTCTCTTGATAGGTCTGATTAAAGATTTATCAATTTTGTTTGTCTTTTCTAAGAACTAGCTCTCAGTTTCATTGATCTTTTCTATTGTGTTTTAATCCCTATTTTATTTATTTCTGCTCTGAACTTCATATTTTACTAGTTTGGTGATGGAATTCCAGTTGAGTTATTTCAAATCCTGAAAGATGATGTGAAAGTGCTGCACTCAATATGCCAGCAAATTTGGAAAACTCAGCCGTGGCCACAGGACTGGAAAAGGTCAGTTTTCATTCTGATCCCAAAGAAAGGCAATGCCAAACAATGCTCAAACTACCGCACAATTGCACTCATCTCACATGCTAGTAAAGTAATGCTCAAAATTCTCCAAGCCAGGCTTCAGCAATATGTGAACCGTGAACTTCCTGATGTTCAAGCTGGTTTTAGAAAAGGCAGAGGAACCAGAGGTCAAATTGCCAACATCCGCTGGATCATGGACAAAGCAAGAGAGTTCCAGAAAAGCATCCATCTCTGCTTTATTGACTATGCCAAAGCCTTTGACTGTGTGGATCACAAGAAACTGTGGGAAATTCTGAAAGAGATGGGAATACCAGACCACCTGACCTGCCTCTTGAGAAACCTGTATGCAGGTCAGGAAGCAACAGTTAGAACTAGACATGGAACAACAGACTGGTTCCAAATAGGAAAAGGAGTACATCAAGCCTGTATACTGTCACCCTGCTTATTTAACTTATATGCAGAGTACATCATGAGAAACGCTGGAATGGAAGAAACACAAGTTGGAATCAAGATTGCCGGGAGAAATATCAATAACCTCAGATTTGCAGATGACACCACCCTTACGGCAGAAAGTGAAGAGGAACTCAAAAGCATTCACTTGTCTTTGTGATGACTATATCCTCACACAGAATAGTTTATACGGAAAGTGTTTTTATAGGTAGTATCTGATTTGATGCTTATGGTGTTATAAGAACATGAACGGGAGTTATTTTTAATACCTATTTAATAATAGAGGAAAATGCTCTAAAAAGGGGGAAAATGACATGCTCAGGTGGAAAAGACAGGTTGATATCTTTTTATAACTTGATAGTAAACGCATGTGTTTATTGAATTATATCTTTGTGAATAGATTTGGGGTTTTTCTTTGCCCTACCTCATTCTCTTCTTATCAATTGAAATGTTACCCTTATTCATATTTCCAAATTTTACATTATTATTAAAAATTTTTAATAAGGTAATATTTAAAATATTTAGCAATCAGAATGATGTGGACAGCAACTAATCAAAATGGTTGCTGGAATGGGCACCATTAGGTCATGTCCTATTGGACTGAGAAGAATATTCGCCTGGTCACGAAAGCTATATATTTACTCCTAGAGGACCCTTCTCTTGTGGGACTGTGTACTGTGGGTGCACTGGCAGGTAAAAATGGACACCAGGCTGGTTGGCTGCCAAGTCCTGTCTTGCATGGTGGGTGCCTACCCTACTGGTGGGCAGGGATGCGTCCCAGTGTGGCTTGCCAAACAGTCTGGTGGATCCTGGGGCTGATGCTTATCCACTGGTAGGGGCAGCCAGCTGCAGGTGATTGGGGTCCTAGAGCTGATGCATGGAATTTGGTGCTGGCACTGATGCCAGGCTGCTGGTGGGCTTGTAAGCTGCCAGTTCTGATAGGCTAGGGAGAGAGCTCCAATGTTGTCCTCATGGTAGAATGAGCTCCCCAAATGACTGCCACCAGTATCTGTGTCCTCAGGGAAATCCCCGTTGCCTCCTGCCTCTTTGAGAGGTTTTCCAAGATCAGCAAGTAGGTCTGATCCAGGATCCTTTCAAATTATGGCCTCTGTGCTGGGACTGGGAGCATGTGAGATTTTATGTGTAATTGTTAAGAGTAGAGTCTCTACAGCTCTCAAGTTCTCCCACATTTGCCATAAGTCCTGCTGGCCTTCAAAGCCAAATGCTCTGGGGACTCCTGATCTAGGCTCTCAGGCTAGGGAGTCTGATGTGGGGCTTGAATTCATGCCTCCTTTGGGAGAGCGTGTGCAATTGTCATTATCCTCCCATTTGTGGGTTGCCTACCCAGGGCTCTGAGTCTTGACACTATTGTCTCTCCCCACCCTCCCACCCTTCTCGTTGTGCTTCCTTCTTGTGCTAGTTTTCAGACTGTTCTCATAGATAATTGTAAATGTTGTAATTGTGGTATGCCTGTGAGAAGAGGTAACTTCAGGGTCTTCCCAGTCTGCTCTCTTGGCCATACCCAAAGTATAACTAGTTTTACAATAATTTGATCTTGAAATTTTACAAGGATTTTCCTATCTCTCTCATTCAAAAAGGTCACTCTAGAATTTGATCAGAATAATTTATTGTATTTGTGATACCATTTCTTGAACTACTGTGTCATCTTATCAGAAACAAGAGAAAATGGCAAACAACAAAACATATGTACCATCAACTCACCTGACTAAAGATTTACGATTAGTAGATGGTCTTTTTTATTTTTAATATATATATCTTATTTACCTAGCAATTGATCAATTGATAAAATTCCTTTTACCATGTACTAAGTTCAATTAAAAATTTGCCATTTTCCTGAGAATATTTTAAGAAAGGAAATGAAGAATTAGTAGTGCTAGAATATGTGTTGAACCAGAAATTCCCACCAATGTCACTTAAATAGCTGAAATATCATTGAATGCATGCATTTATCTCATTTAATCCTCATACTGTGAGAGATGTATTATTTTCCCTATCTAAACAATATGTGCTGAGATGCTCAGTCGTGCTTCCCTCTTTCTGACCCTGTGGACTCTAGCCCACCAGGTTCTTCTGTCCATGGGATTATCCTGGCAGAAATACTAGAGTGGTTGCCATTTTCTCCTCCACAGGATCTTCCCAACCTAGGGATCAAGCCTGTGTCTTTTACATCTCCTGCATTGGCAGGAAGATTCTTTACCACTAGTACCGCATGGGAAGCACAAACTCAAAAAGTCTAAACATATAATCAGTGGCTAAACCACGTTCTTTCTTGCCGAGTCTACTTTTTTATGTCTATAGTCTAAATATATATCTGACTGGTAACTTTTAAAGAATAATGTTGATGATGCTTCGGAAACTGAAAAGAGGTCAAGATCAATTTGCTTAAGGAAACTTTCACTGAACAAATTGCAGTCTATGGAAGAGTATTTCATACAGTTGGCCAGAAGTTGCTACTAACTGATGATTTCCCTAGAGACATATTCAGTATGGAGTAGAATTGGCAAATCATTTATTTGACCAAGTTGTTGGGGAAAATGAGTCAACAGAAACACAGTGCAAGATAGCTATCACCTTACCTGGATGTTCCTAGGGGCCCACTTAAATAGTCATTAATGGTTTCTGGCTTAATGTGTAACTAAAATTTTGCTGCATTAGTGGAGTTCTTTCCAATAAAACCAAAATGGACAGATGTAACTTGTGTTAAAATAATGAAACATTATATTTCAAAGGCATGGTGGCCACATGACATTCCAATATGGTTGAAAAATCTAAGCTTGCAGAACTGTAGAACTGTTTCATCAGAACCTTCTCCATCAGCAAAATTTACAGACATACTTATGCTTTTTATGCAAAAGGAAGAACAACATAAAGTTACTGGTATTCAGGTTCTGTCTCCTTTTATCAGCTGGTGAAGCAAAGGTAGTAATAATTTGCTTCCTAGGAAAGGTAGATAAAAGTATTGTTGGTCTCTTTATCTCTTTATTCTCACACAATTTTTATGGGATAAATACCCAGTTAGTAATGATTACTGGGGTCTCAGATTGGCAGTTTTTGAACAGAAAACTGCTTGGAGACCTGCTTTGCTTGGTTTGGGTTTTTGTCCCTCCTGAAGTTTAGAAAGGCATTATAATTGGTTACATGTAATTGTTGGTCAAAGTACAAGTATTATTGCTTAAAGTCACTTGTCTTAGATCTGGCCCCCTTCAGATTTTTGTATCATCTGTTGAGCACTGGTGGACATTAGAAATTGTCTAATGCAGGTGATCCTTTGATATGAAACCTAGACCATTTTCTAAAATGGGATATGCTCTGGGATAGATAAAATGTAAATAGTGATAGTAATCAATGCTATATTATGACATGACGTAGGGACTCCACTGTAGTAACACTTCATACTAGGAAGTAAATTTTAAGTGTAAAAATGTGTGTTTGTTTGTTTTTAAATAGCTATCTCATGAAGTAATATAATTATTATTAAAAATTTAGAAGTTATTAGTTATTATTTCTGGATATTGAAATCACAAACATTTATATATGTATGTTATACATATATTTTGAAATTTCTGTAGAGAAGTGTCACATCTTAAGAAAAACAATTATTCCTTTCACTAAAAGAACAACCAAGTAACTATAAAAATTGTAGTTTTTATATAATTATAGAACAAATTATAGAATATGGAAATGTTCTTGTTCAAGATAACAAATAATATAAAACATATTTTGCCTAGAGAATTTGGATTTTTTAAAAGAGTGATGGTGATAAAAATAATTTCATACTTTTATAATTGGGTTATAGAAAGTGGTGAGAGAAGAGTAAGAAAATGCATGAGCATAAGCTGTTATATACAGAATGGATAAACAGCAAGATCTTACCGTATAGTGCAGGGAGCTATAGTCAGTGTTCTGTGATAAACCACAGTGGAAAAGAATATGGAAAAAAGAATGTTTATAGTTGTAGAACTGAATCGAGTTTATATACAGTAGGAATTAACACAACATTGTAAATCAACTATACTTCAATAAAAATAAATTTTGAAAAAGAAAATACATGAGGAAAAATATACTAGAAATGATTTTAAGTATAATAAATATTATTATCTATAATGGTACTATTATCTATAATGATGATCTTTTTTTGTAACAAGGAAACTGAGCTGATACTCTACTTTCAACACACCGGAACTGTAGATAACCAAAAAATCAGATGTAAGAATCAAAAGGAGTAATAATACTTTGCATTTATTAAGTATTCACTTGTCTTTGTGATGACTATATCCTTGCACTAAATAGTTTATACAGAAGGTGTTTTTATAGGTAGTATCTGATTTGATGCTTATGGTGTTATAAGAACATGAACGGGAGTTATTTTTAATACCTATTTAATAATAGAGGAAAATGCTCCAAAAAGGGGGAAAATGACATGCTCAGGTGGAAAAGACAGGTTGATATCTTTTTATAACTTGATAGTAAACGCATGTGTTTATTGAATTATATCTTTGTGGATAGATTTGGGTTTGTTTTTTTTTTTTGCCCTACCTCATTCTCTTCTTATCAATTGAAATGTTACTCTTATTCATATTTCCAAATTTTACATTATTATTAAAAATTTTTAATAAGGTAATATTTAAAATATTTAGCAATCAGAATGATGTGGACAGCAACTAATCAAAATGGTTGCTGAAATGGGCACCGATTCAGCAGGATGCCCCTCCCCACAATGGGACAGATGTGTGGGTGTGTTTTCGCTAAGTAACAGCCCTATGCCAGCAAACCCAACTGCTATTTGAAGGAATTCAGAGTAGAATTTTGACACATATGTGGACTGCCCAAAGGTGGACTCTTTTTAGACACAACAGTGTACAAGGGCTAAAATTTTAAGTCTTTTTTAAATCACTTATTTCTTTCCTCTCTGTTAACTCCATTTTCGGAGAAGGCGATGGCACCCCACTCCAGCACTCTTGCCTGGAAAACCCCATGGACGGAAGAGCCTGGTGGGCTGCAGTCCATGGGGTCGCGAAGAGTCGGACACGACTGAGTGACTTCACTTTCACTTCTCACTTTCATGCATTGGAGAAGGAAATGGCAACCCACTCCAGTGTTCTTGCCTGGAGAATCCCAGGGACGGCGGAGCCTGGTGGGCTGCCTTCTATGGGGTCGCACAGAGTCGGACATGACTGAAGCGACTTAGCAGCAGCAGCAACTCCATTTTCAGAAGGGCTGTCCCCTTGTAATGCAAGACGACTTATAATAGCTCCAGATTTATATTCTATGCCCTCAGCAAAAATCAGCGTCTCTCTATTGGTTTCCTGAGTAAGAGTATTAGGACTAACTTTGAACTGGCTCTGATTAGTGGCCATCCTTGTGGCTAAGGGAAAGTGATGTAGTAAGCGCTAGAGATAGCAGTAGATTCCACCCAGACCATTAGATTCCGAGTGGGAAGGAGAGTTCCCGAAAGAAGACCAAGGCTGCACCCAAAACAACCAGGAAAAGCAACAGTCACTGACAAACTCCACCCTGTCCTTCTGAGTTCTTATACTATACCTTTATTACTTTAAATATTTTTTTCTAAATTATGAAATGTACTCTCATTTAGGAAACTTGAAAGGTTGAGTTAAATATAAGAATGATTATAAAATAAAGAAAAATATAAAAATGACATGTTACTAAATTAGAAATGAAGAAAAATTATCATGTCTATAGCAGCATATGTGTGCTGTGCTGTCACTTCAGTCCTGTCCACCTCTTTGCAATCTCATGGACTGTAGCCTGCCAGGCTCCTCTGTCCATGGACTTTTCCAGGCAAGAACACTGGAGGGGGTTGCCATTTCCTTCTCCAGTGGATCTTCCTACCTGGGTCTCTGGCATTGCAGGCAGATTCTTGACCATCTGAGCTCCCAGGGAAGCCCATCAGTTCAGTTCAGTTCAGTTCAGTCTCTCAGTTGTGTCAGACTCTTTGCGACCCTATGAATCGCAGCACACCAGACCTCCCTGTCCATCACCAACTCCCCCATGATGCAGTTCAAATAATCAGGTGTAAAACAGATAATTCATTATGACTTAGAAACAGCCAAATCAATTTTATTCTACCCCATCCTCCAGTACCTTTAATATTTTCCTTTA
>NW_011494522.1:1177580-1186506 GCF_000754665.1 Bison bison bison
AATTGTTAATATATAATTAATTAATTAATATATTATATATAATATAATTAATATATAATTATATTAATTAATAATATATATTAATATTTCCTTTATAAATCTAATTGGAGTCATAGGTTTTATTATGGAATATTATTATGGAGTCATAGGTTTTATTATGGAATATTATGGAAAATTATATGGAATTTTAAAATATCACTGATAACTATAAGTAAAATAATTTTGTTTAATAGTGTTATCAGAATTTAGTGAGAATTCTTAAAATATATATTACCTCCTTTGTATAATGTATATATTGAAAGTAGAAAATGTAAAATAAATTGTATACAAAAGAAAACTGGTTTCTAAAGCCATAGTCATTGGAAATTACATGCTACAATTATACATATATTTGAAAAAACATTTTTACCAGATAAACCTAATATTGCTCCATCTACTAATTCCTTTAGCCTGATAACTTAAAATGTTGAAACAGTGGTTTTGGGCTTTTATCTAAATAAGTGAACCTTTTGATGGAATCTTTAGTCAAAAAGAATAGTCATGGATGACCAAGAATTTTATCTTTGAAAATCCAGCACTGTCCAATAGAAGCATAATTAAAGCCATAACTGTGAACTAATATATCATTTAAAATTTTCTAGTAACCACATGAAAGGGAAACAAATGAAATTAATTGTGATAATGTATTTCATTTAACCTAATGTGTCCAAAGTATTATCATTTCAAAATGTAGTCAATACAAAACCTTTTAGTGACATACTGCATAGTTTTTTCATATTAATTCTTAAAATCCAGTGTGGTTTACACTTATAGTATATCTTAATTCTCACAAAGCACATCTTGGGGGCTAGACAACCCCATGTGGCTAGTGGCTACCTTTTTGCACCACACGGATCTACTAGAATGGGCCAAAGATTTTTAATAAGCCAAGGTTTTTCCTATTATTAATATTAAGGCTTGAATTTCTAATGCATTCTTTGACAATTTCAGTCCTCAGCCTGACTAGCTATAGCTGGACTGATTCTATAAAATTTGACAAGATAATCTGTTGAGATTATATAATCAGGCAACAGGGAATTTGCATATCACTGTAAATTATTTTCATGTACATTACTTATCCTGAATTTATGCATCAACTTATATTTGTGAATTTCAGAAACCAACATGTTTTAGCTCAAGGTTCTTATCCTTAATCCCAAAGCATGATGATCTAATGTGAAGAGAATCATTCATGACACACCCAATAATAGAAAGGGAAAGTTGAAGGTCTTAGAAGTGCAGCAGAATGCTTCGAAGTCATTAGTAGGGTGTTGTTTTCTTGGTATAAGTGGTTAGTAGGGTGTTGTTTTCCTGGTATAGTGGCACTTCGTAAGTGTTATAATCAATAAGGTACAACTGGGGAAAGGCTTCCACATGTTTGCTTATTTATTAAAAGTCTTCTTTTAATTATTGTTTTACTCAAGTCATAAAGAAAGAATTTTAGTATAAACCAATACCCCAAAGTCTTGCCAAGGAATGAGCTTGTGCTGCATGACAGCAAATCTGGGGAAGTACAGAGATGGTAGGACAGAGAAACAACTTGGTTTTATGTTTTTATTTTTATTTTTAAATAAATCTAAAGCTATTTAGGAATTGTTTAAAAAAGATCTTAATGAATCGGATTACTACAATGGTGTGGTTAGTCACCCAGAGCCAGACATTCTGAAGTCAAGTGGGCCTTAAGAAGCACAGCTGTTAATAAAGCTAGTGGATATGGTGAAAGTCCAGCAGAACTATTCAAATCCCTAAAGGAGGATGCCATCAAGATGTTGCATTCATTATGTCAGCAAATCTGGAAGACCCAGCGGAAGCCACAGAACTAGAAAAAGTCAATCCTCATCCCAATTCCCAAGAAAGGTAGTACTAAAGAATGTGCTCACCATTGGACAGTTGCCCTCATCTCCCATGCTAGTAAGGCCATGCTTAAAATCTTGCATGCTAGGCTTCAGCATTATGTGAACCAAGAACTTCCAGATGCCCAAGCTGGGTTTAGAAAAGGCTGAGGAACTAGAGATCAAATTGCCAACATTCGCTGGATTATAGAGAAAGCCAGGGAATTTCAGAAAAATATCTATCTCTGTTTCATTGACTACACTAAAGGCTTTGACTGTGTGGATCATGACAAACTGTGGAAAGCTCTTAGAGACATGGGAACACCAGACCATCTTACCCATCACCTGAGAAATCTGTATGCAGGTCAAGAAGCGACAGTTAGAAGCCTGTATGGAACAACTGATTGGTTCAAGATCGAGGAAGGAGTATGGCAGGGCTGTCTGCTGTCACCCTGTCTGTTTAACCTATACGCTGAGCACATCATGAGAAATGCCAGGCTGGATGAGTTATAAGCCAGAATCGAGATAGGCAGGAGAAACATCAACCACCTCAGATATGGGGATGATACCACTCTAATTGCCTAAGGCAAAGAGGAACTAAAGAGCCTCTTGATGAGGGTGAAGGAGGATAGTAAAAGAGCCAGCTTAAGAATAAATATTAAAGGAAAAAAAAAGTAAGATCATGGCATCTGGCCCCATTACTTCATGGCAAATAGTAGGGGAAAGGGTGGAAGTAGTGACAGATTTCCTCTTCTTGGGCTTCAAAATCACTGCAGATTGTGACAGCGGCTATGAAATCAGAAGATGATTGCTTTTTGGCAGGAAAGTGATGATAAACCTAGACAGTGTTTTGAAAAGCAGAGACATTACTCTACCAACTAAAGTCCGTATAGTCAAGGCTGTGGTCTTCCCAGTCAAGACTACGGTTCATATAGTCAAGACTACGGTCTCACAATTGTCACGCAGTTGTGAGAGCTGGACCGTAAGGAAGGCAGAGTGCCACGGAATTGCTGCCTTCGAAATGTGGTGCTAGGGAAGACTCCTGAAAGTCCCTTGGACAGCAAGGAGTTCAAGCCAGTCAATCTTAAGGGAGCTCAATCCTGAATATTCACTGGGAGGACTGATGTTGAACCTGAAATTTCAGTATTTTGGTCATCTGATATGCACAGATGATTCATTGGGAAAGTCCCTGATGCTGGGACAGATCGAAGGCAGAAGGAGAAGAGGGCATCAGAGGATGAGGTAGCTGGACCTCATCACCGATGCAATGAGCATGAACTTGGCCAGACAACGGGAAATGATGAACGACAGGGAGGCCTGGCGTGCTGCAGTCCATGCGGTCACAAAGAGCTGGACACACTGGGTGACTGACAACAACAACAAAGGCTAGTTAGACGGATCGATTACTTAAGCAAATTCCCTGGGATGCACTTTAAATATGTTAAATGGAAAGAGTAAATGGAACAGGCCTATATTTTAACATAGTGCATAAAATCAGTAGATAGCAGTAATTCTTCAGCTTGAGTATATTTATAATGCCCAGTTGTCCCACCTTTACTTAAATGGTTCCCATTCAAATACTCTTATTTCATTTCTATCTCATTTTTGGCTTAACAAAGATATTCCATGTCTAACATATATTTCTTTCTTTCTCAAAAACAAACAATACAACTTTAACTTCTGGGAAGATTTCCAAAATTGATGCAGTGGTGATGCAATTTTCCCACATGAGGTAGAATTTGGAACCATGAAAAAGATGATTGTGTTCAACATCATTTTCTCTACAAATAATATCATGCTTGCTTAACAGAATCCAGTGTAGATTTAAATTATTATTCATTAACTATAAGAAAGTACGTAGACATCATTTCTGTAGTGGGAAAGAAATATCACAAGTATTGCATGAAGTATGTATGTCTGTATGTTAAGAATATTTACCAGCCTACCTTGAGAAAAACATTTGTGATAGAAATTAGCAACGCTGGATATTGTTATACTGACTCACCTATCAGTTCAGTTCACTTGCTCAGTTGTGTCCGACTCTTTGTGACCCCATGGACTGCAACATGAAAAGACTTTCTTGTACATCACCAACTCCTGGAGCTTGCTCAAACTCAAGTCCATTCAAGTCGGTGATGCCATCCAACCATCTCATCCTCTGTTGTCCCCTTCTCCTTCTGCCTTCAAACTTTCCCAGCATCAGGGTCTTTTCCAATGAGTCAGCTCGTCACATCAGGTGGCCAAAGTATTGGAGTTTCAGCTTCAACATCAGTCCTTCCAATGAAAATTCAGGACTGATTTCCTTTAGGACTTACCTATATTAAACCTCAATAGAAATAGAAAATGTTTGTCGCATTTTCCGAATGTGAGGATGAAAAATAAGAATCCTCTTCGAAGATGGGGATTTCCTCTTTCCAATTCTCTTTATTTTCTCCTTCTGAAATTCCAGTGAAACATATTTTCAGTCTTTTCTTCTCCATGACTTTTATATGTGTTGGTGCTGTATTTTGGGATTTCATCAGATCTGTCTTGCAGTCTGCTAATTTTTTTTATTTTGTAAATATCAGCTCTGCTTAATCTACTGTGTAATTCATACAGATTAAAACAAAGATCTGTGAAGAGCTCTGTATGCTGGGTCTTTTGCCTGGCTTCCTATTCTTCTGTTTTATTTTTAACATAAACTTGAGATATACATACTTATGGGCTTCCTCGGTGGCTCAGTGGTTAAGAATCTGCCTGCAAGGCAGAAGCCACAGGAGCTGTGGGTTTGATCTCTGGGTCAGGATGATCCCTTGGAGGAGGGAATGGCAACCCACTCCAGTATTCTTGCCTGGAGAATCCCTTGGACAGAGGAGCCTGGCAGACTACAGTCTGTACTGTCACAAAGAGTCAGACGTGACAGAAGTGAGAGAGTACGCACGCACATACATACATATGAGTGTATAACTTACTAATCATAGTAAATGTATTCTTTGGTAAGTTTCTTTTGGATGCTTTTATTTCACTTTTTCTTCTTTTGTGTGTACTCCCTATGTTTTGAAATTACATGTCCTCTAGCTAATTATTAACAGACACACACATATACAACATTAAGTTGTGGTAAAAGAAGATAACATTAGATATGTCATTGTGATAATTTTAAAGTGTACATTTCAGTGGTATTAACTATTAATACATTTCCAAGCCATCACCACATCACACAAAATGTGCACATGAAACTTTCTAGCTCTGGAAATTTTTTATCTACACAAACAGAAACTTGGTACCTATTAAGCAATCAGTCTCAATTTCCTTGGTAAATCGGGCTTCCCTGGTGACTCAGACGGTAAAGAATCTGCCTTCAGTGCAGGAGACCTGGGTTTAGTCCCTGGGTTGGGAAGATCGCCTGAAGAGAGTGGCAACCCTCTCCAGTATCCTTGCCTGGAGAATCCCATGGACAAAGGAGCCTGGCGGGCTACAGCCCACGGGGTTGCAAAGAGTCGGACACAACTGAGCAACTAACACACACACTGAATTCACCACTCTCCCAACTCCTGGCAAACAATAATCAACGTCCTGTCTGTATGGATTAGCCTAATCTCAACATCTCATACAAATGTAATCGTACAATATGTGTCCTGACTCCTTTCACTCGGCATGTTTTCAAGGACCATCCATCTTGTAGCATGTACCAGTGGCACATGCAATAATTCTTTTTCATGGCTGAATAATAGTCTATTCAATGACTATTTTTATTTATTCATTTATCTGTTGATGGACATTTGGGTTGTCTCTACCTTTTGGTTATTGTACATAGAGCTGCTGTTAATATTCTTGTACAAGTTTTTGTTTGAAAACCTGTTTCAATCCCTTTTCATATGTGCATTGGGTTGGCCAGAAAATTCATTCAGGTTTTTCTCATAAAATGGTATGGAAAAACTCATACAAACTTTTTGGCCAACCCATTACCTAGGAAGGAAATTACTGGGTTATATAGTAATTCCATGTTTAACTTTTTGAGGAAACACCAAATTGTTCTCCAAAGCACTGTACCATTTTACATTTCCACCAGCAATGCACAAGGTTTCCAATTTCTCCACATCTTTCCAAACACTTGTAATTTTCCTTTTTTTTTAAATGGCCATCCCAGTGGATGTACCATCTCATATCACACACCCCAAGTGGTGTCTCAGTGTGGTTTTCATATGCATTTCCTCAATGACTAAAGCCATTTAGCATCTTTTCATGTGTTTATTGGCTATTTGGACTTTTATTTTTCCTTGAGAAATGTCTGTTATGTCTATTATACATCATTTTTCCATTTTAAAACTGGATGGTTTATCTTTTTGTTGCTGAGTTGTGAGTTCTTTATATATTCTGGATACTAGACCCTTCTCAGGTATATGATTAGCAAATATTTTCTCCCAGTTTGGCATAGCCCTCCTGTGAATTGTCCTTTCATTTTCTTGATAGTATCTTTTGATGCTGGGAAATCTTAAATTTTCTTGAAATCAAATTTATCTATTTTTACCTTTTGTTGCTTGTACTTTTGATGTCATATTTATGAATCTATTGCCAAACAATTGCTAAAATCGTGAAGATTCTCCCTTTTTCTTCCAAGAGTTTTATAGTAGGCCTTAAATTTAGATCTTTGAATCTTTATGAGTTAATTTTCATGCATAGTGTAAGATAAAGGCCCAACCTCATTCCTTTACATGTGGATATCTACTTGTCCCAGCACCATTTGTCAAAGAGACTATTCTTTTTCCATTGAATAGTCCTGTTAATCTTGTTGAAAACTGATTATAAAAGTCTTACTCTCCACCCCCCTCCAAAAATAAAATCACACTCTCCAGTTTTTCCTCCCAGGCTTTCTGCAGGTCTCTTTTTGCTCCAACTTTTATTTTTGTTCCCCAGGCGGCAGCAGCAACTTGTTCATTTGTTTTCATTGTTTTTGAGGACCTCTAGGCACTGCATTCGGAGAAGGCAATGGCACCCAACTCCAGTACTCTTGCCTGGAAAATCCCATGGATGGAGGAGCCTGGTGGGCTGCAGTCCATGGGGTTGCAAAGAGTCGGACACAACTGAGCGACTTCACGTTCACTTTTCACTTTCCTGCATTGGAGAAGGAAATGGCAACCCACTCCAGTGTTCTTGCCTGGAGAATCCCAGGGATGGGGGAGCCTGGTAGGCTGCCATTTCTGGGGTCACACAGAGTCAGACGTGACTGAAGTGACTTAGCAGCAGGCACTGCATTGTGTGACAGAAGTCCGAGTTAGGCTAAACAAGGGGAAGACCCTGGCAGAAGTCTTTTGGGGAAACCCCAGTTATGCCAGAACAGAGAAACAAAATCCCATGGGAACAAGCTGCTTTCTGCTGTCTCTGATGTTAGATACCCACACTGATGAAATGCAGACTGTCATCTTCAAAAATGTCTCCACGCCAGCGAAGAGGTGGAACTAGGCTAAAATACCACAAAGATCTCTTACCCTGTTTCAGTGGCTTTCTCTGATGACTGGGCTTTTGGTTGCTAAAAGTCTTCATCTATTTTTTCTGAGTTCTAAAAAGTTGATTCCAAAATGTTGTTTTGTTTCACCAAACTTTTAGCGTTTCTTGAGAGGGATGCCTCCTGGAGGTCCCTACCCTCCCGTATTTTCTGATATGCCCCTATCCTATATATTTAACTTGCATATTTAATCTAACAATCTGACAGATTTCACTTCTCTCTCAGAAATGTAAGGATTTTAGAGTGCTTTCACTCTAATCACATCCCAACCAACTTATTATAGTCTGTTGCTGCTGCTGCTGCTAAGTCCCATCAGTCGTGTCCGACTCTGTGCGACCCCATAGACGGCAGCCCACCAGGCTCCCCCATCCCTGGGATTCCCCAGGCAATAACAATAGTGTGGCTAATGCCCTTGAAATGTGGTTAGTGAGACTGAAGTGTTAACTTTTTTTTGTTAATTTTAATTAACTTAAATTAGAAAAACAAAATAGTTGTCTATTAAACACAATTTGTTGTTTTGATTAGGACTACGTTTTACTTTAAATGTTAGCACTGGTATCTCAATGAGTTGGTACAAAATACACACTAGATCTCAAAGACATGGTGAAAAAAATTGATGTGCATGATCTCATCTGTTTTTAAATACTGATTCCATGTTAAAATGATCATTTTTAGTAATTTTCTTAAATACACTATTTTTAGAATTATTTCACCTGTTTGTTTTTAATGGTCTTAATGTGGCTACTTGGAACTATGAAATTACATATGTGATTCTCTTGGTAGTTTTGCCTGAAACAATATGATTTTTCATCTCTCTAATAAATATAAATATATATATATATATATAAAATTTAGAATTTCCATTAGTGAAGATTTTTAGGTAATAAACTCTCTTTTGTCTAAAATACCTTAATTTCATTTATGTTTTTCAAAGGTAGCTTCTGTGGGTATAAAATGCTATATTAATTTTTTTTTCAGCACATTGAAGATATCATTCTACTCTCTTTTGGCTCCTCCCATTACTTTCAGCAGGTGAACATTCAGCCTAATTGCCATTTCTATATTAGTCATCACTCATTAGCCTCTGAATGATTTTAAGATCTCCTTGATGTTCTCTTGTTTCACTCTTGTGGTCTCTATAGGTATGGATTTTTTTTTTTTTTTTAAATCTTGCTTGGAGTAGGTTGGGTTTCTTTGATCTGGATTTTAGTGTCCTTCAGTAATTCTGGAAAATTCAAAGAAATTATCCCTCTAGAGATCTCTTCTCCATTCTTCCTATTATCACCTTCCAGAACTCTGATGGTCTAATCAAACCCATTAGACCATCTCTTTATAAGTTTCACGCTGGGCTAGATGAAGCACAAGCTGGAATCAAGACTGTTGGGAGAAATATCAATAACCTCAGATATGCAGATGACACCACCCTTATGGCAGAAAGTGAAGAGGAACTAAAAAGCCTCTTGATGAAAGTGAAAGTGGAGAGTGAAAAAGTTGGCTTAAAGCTCAACATTCAGAAAACAAAGATCATGGCATCCGGTCCCATCACTTCATGGGAAATAGATGGGGAAAC
>NW_011494522.1:1186606-1191060 GCF_000754665.1 Bison bison bison
GCTTAAAGCTCAACATTCAGAAAACAAAGATCATGGCATCCGGTCCCATCACTTCATGGGAAATAGATGGGGAAACAGTGGAAACAGTGTCAGACCTTATCTTTTTGGGCTCCAAAATCACTACAGATGGTGACTGCAGCCATGAAATTAAAAGACGCTTCCTCCTTGGAAGGAAAGTTATGACCAACCTAGATAGCATATTCAAAAGCAGAGACGTTACTTTGCCAACAAAGGTCCATCTAGTCAAGGCTATGGTTTTTCCTGTGGTCATGTATGGATGTGAGAGTTGGACTGTGAAGACGGCTGAGCACTGAAGAATTGATGCTTTTGAACTGTGGTGTTGGAGAAGACTCTTGAGAGTCCCTTGGACTGCAAGGAGATCCAACCAGTCCATTCTGAAGGAGATCAGCCCTGGGATTTCTTTGGAGGGAATGATGCTAAAGCTGAAACTCCAGTACTTCGGCCACCTCATGCAAAGAGTTGACTCATTGGAAAAGACTCTGCTGCTGGAAGGGATTGGGGCAGGAGGAAAGGGGATGACAGAGGATGAGATGGCTGGATGGCATCACTGACTCGACGGACATGAGTTTGAGTGAACTCCGGGAGTTGGTGATGGACAGGGAAGCCTGGCGTGCTGCAGTG
Source organism: Bison bison bison (assembly GCF_000754665.1). Taxonomy (NCBI): domain Eukaryota; kingdom Metazoa; phylum Chordata; class Mammalia; order Artiodactyla; family Bovidae; genus Bison; species Bison bison. The sequence goes on from NW_011494522.1 coordinate 1,187,249, forward strand.
CATGGGGTCGCGAAGAGTCGGACACGACTGAGCAACTGAACTGAACTTCTCTTTCATATTTTCTATCTCTTTATCTCTTTTGGCTACATTCTGTCAATCTATTGCTTGATTGTCATCAAATGTATTTATTCCCACCATTAAACATAGTAATTCTAGAAGTAATGTTAGGTTCTCTTTGGTCATTCTTTGCTTATGTATTCAAGCTTCTCTTTGAATTCTTTGAATAAATTAATTATAAATTTTAAAAATATTCTGACACTATGAATATTTCATGTCTTTGCAGGTTTATTTCTATGTCTGTTATTTCTACTTGTTTTCACTCATGATACCTTTTTTTTTTCTTTGAATGTATTTCATGACATTTCTGTGTAGACTGCTTTATTTCTGGAACTTTATCTGTAGGAATTTTTGAGGTTCAAGTTGAATTCCTCAAAGAGGATTTTCATTTGCTTTTTAATTTCATTTGGATTTTTCATTTATTTTTATTTGGATTTTCATTTTTCATTTGCCAGTCACTTGGCAAAATTAACCCAGAGTCACTTTAGTTTTTCTATTTAGGGATTAAAAAAAAAAACTTTATACAGTGGTATAAATTTGCAACAAAAAGCTACATGTTTGTTGGTTTATGGCTAAAAAGTTTTAGGAGAGGATTTTTTCCTTCTCTACCAAATGCAATCTGAATTAGGGGAATTTCCTGGCTTTCCCTTTCTATGTGATGTACTGCTGCTGCTAAATCGCTTCAGTCGTGTCCGACTGTCTTCGACCCCATGGACTGCAGCCTACCAGGCTTCTCCATCCCCGGGATTCTCCAAGCAAGAACACTGGAGTGGGTTGCCATTTCCTTCTCCAACGCATGAAAGTGGAAAGTGAAAGTGAAGTCACTCAGTTGTGTCTGACTCTTAGCGACCCCATGGACTGCAGCCTACCAGGCTTCTCCATCCATGGGATTTTCCAGGCAAGAGTACTGGAGTGGGGTGCCATTGCCTTCTCCCTTCTATGTGATGTAGTTATTTCTAATTCGTAGCCCCACTGAGGAAACAGCCTGTGGAGTTCAGTTTACCTCAGATCCCTTATTAGGTTCCTAATTCACTTGGACCCAGGACCCAGGACTCAATCTTCAGTTTCCTGAGAATCCCATGCAGAAATTGAGGCAAGATCCCCAGAGGAGCAGCAGAAACTCTCAGGGCATTAGCCAGTTTTGGTGTTCCTTTCCTCTTAGGACTTCAAATTCCAGTGAGTTTTGAGGACCTACAGATTCTTTGCTTTTGTACCAGTTCAGTGATATGCTAAAAATAATATGTATCCGGAATTTTAATTCTAATCAGTGGATCATTCAGGGTATCTTGTCTGTCATAATGTTAGAAAAGAAAATGATCTTTTGTTTCATCCTTATGTTTTCCATCTTTCACTTCTCAGATAATTTGAATGTAATGATTTTATAGTTTCCATCCAACCCTTCTAATATCTGAAATTCTTGACAGTCTGATTCATTTTTATTTAAAACTCTTTGTAAACTTCTTTTCTTTTTTGGGCTGTGCTGCGTCTTTGTTGCTGCTACAGGCTTTCTCTAGCTGTGGCGAGCAAGAACTACACTCTGGCTTGGTGTGTGGGCTTCTCGTTGCCGTGACTCCTCTTGCTGTGACGCATGGGCTCTAGAGCGTGGGTCTCAGTAGTTGTGGGACTCAGGCTTAGTTGCTCCATCACGTGTGAGATCTTCCTAGACCAGAGATCAGACCCAGGTGCGCTGCACCGGCAGGCAGATTCCTACCCACTGGTCCACCTTGACAGTCTAATTCTGTGTGTTGTGCTGCTGCTGTTTCTGTTGCCCCTTGCTCCCAGAGTCTTGTTTTCTCATGTGTTTTGTAAGTTTGGATTGTGAAGTCAGCTTACCAGGGCTTTATATGTAGGAATATTATGAGAGAGACATCCTTCTATGCAAGATGAATGCTTTTCTCTTTTAGTAGTGCAGCCTTTAACCTTAGGTAAAATGAGGAACTTAAGCTACTTTTACTTGCTTTCCTTCATTCAATTAAAAAATACTTCATGAATATCTATCATAATTCCTTAGTCACTGTTTAGGTTGTGAAAAATAAGGATAAACATCTCTCCCTTTTTGGAGTTTAAGGGAGACAGATAGGTAATAAACAAATAAATAAGTAAATGACCATTTTTCATTGAGTCAAAGAAGATTTTTTTCACAATTTAAAATCTTGGAAATCAGGATGCCTCTTACAATGGGTGATATATCATATTTAATTGGCCATGCTTTGAGGGTAGAATCATTTTAAAATGTGAACCTTTATAACTAATGATATTTTACATTAAATGCAATTTATGTCAAATGTCAAATTGTGGTAAATACTATGGAGAAAAAGAAAGCAGAGAAGGGAGATGGGAATTCCTGGAGAACTGTTGCATTTTTAAGTAGGATGGTCAAAGGATGTGTTCCTGAGAAGGGGACTTTTGAGTGAAAAGCTGAAGGAGATGAGAGAGTGAGTAAGACCACTCAAATACACTGCTTCACTTTCAAGACTGTCGTTCATATGGATTGTGTGAAGATGCTCACAAACACGCTCAGTGCCCGCGTGGATGTCGAGGGGAAGAAGCATCTAGGCAAGAGGGGCATCCTAGGCAAAGAATACTGAGGCTGGAGTGTCCTTGGAATGTTCAAGGCGTGGAGCAAGCATAGGGACGAGGAGTAGATGACATTTCAAGGGCCAACGCTTGCAGGGTCCCAGGGGCACTGGAGCACTTTGAATTCTACTTTGACTGAGATGGGCAACAATGTGAAGATGTGGGAAAAGCAAGTGATAGGGCTTCCCAGGTGGTGCCAGTGGTAAAGAAACCACCTGCCAATGCAGGAGATGTAAGAGACGTGGGTTTGATCCCTGGGTCGGGAAGATCCCCTGGAGGAGGGTATGGCAACCCCCTCCAGTATTCCTGCTTGGAGAATCCTATGGAAAGAAGAGCCCAGCAGGCTACAGACCGTGGGGTTGCAAAGAGTAGAACATAACTGAAGTGACTTAGCAAGCAAGCAGTACCCAACTTACATTAATATTTTCAAAAGGATCACACTGACTGCCCTGTTGATAAGAAGCTGCAAAAGGGGAGAAAATAAGGACATGGCAAGTTGGGTTAGTGGGCCCTTTGCAGTGATCCAGGTGTGTGTTGAAAGTGCCTTGGTGGAGAGGGTGAGAATGAATCAGGGTCTGGGTGTATTTGCAGGTATGACAGGCCTGTGAGATTTGCTTGGGGAGTAAATACGGTGTATGAGTGAAAGAGCAGAGCCAAGGATGTGTCTAAGTTTTAGGGGCCTAAGCAATTATCCTCACTCCCCTGTTTATATCATCTGGGGTTTAAAACTCAAAATACACATTAAAAATTACTTTTTAATAGCCTACATTTTCTTTAAAGTACTCTCGCTTATATATAGACTCAGTTTAGTAACCAAATTTATTGTGTTCACCTGACATTAAGTTAAACTGGTTTTAGTTCTCATCTGCTTTATTATTACCCCTGGGTTCTTGATTTCAAGCTATCTTTTGGACTGTGTCCAGGCCTGACCTCTGTCCACAACATCCAACACTGTGTTTTAGTATTTACAGCTTCCAGCTGCTTATGGGGTGGGCTAACTCATTCTCACTGCCATGGTATAAGCAGTGAGAACAAGGACAGTGACGCTCTGATTTTTCTCCATCTATCCATATGGTGGGTAGGGAACTGCTTAGTATTCTGCTTGGTATAAACTTTGTGTTTATGAACCAGAGGAAACACAGAGGATGGAGATGTGTCCTCTGCCTGCTCTTTTCTGG
>NW_011494522.1:1191160-1220486 GCF_000754665.1 Bison bison bison
CTGCCTGTTTTTTTCTGTTTGTGTCACGGGGCTTGGTCACTGATGTGATCTCTCAGTCTGGCTTCATTGGCCTGAATAATTTTCCCCGAGCCTGGAAGCAGAGTGACTATCAGCACTTGTTTCAGATGTTTCTGTTTCCCGTAGTCGTGTCCCATGCCTTCATATGCCTTCATCGTCTAGTGGGACGATGGTGCAATGAGTGTCAAGGATGGTCTGTTGGGCATTATTGTAAGTGAGAGATCAGAGCCTTTGCATTTGAAACTAATAGAGCACGCTGCCTTAGTTGAAAAGGCACCAGCTGAGAATAACAACCTATTAAAAGGACTTTATTTTCATCAGACTCAGCAAGGTTCTGACTTGTAATAATATTTCAAAATTTCACTATTACCTACACATACAATTGTCACGGGGAGTACTTGTAGGGAATTATGCTTTATATGACATCATATATAACACCCTATTCCTTTGTCCTAAGTAGCTTTCTTTTGTGTTTTGTTGATGCAGAATTTAAAAGCAAAGCCATCCCTATACATGCAAGACCACAACATGAAAGCTAACTAAAGTATATTGCGTTCAGGTAGACTCAGAGAACTAAGAAGCTTACTCAGATATTTAGGGGATAATGTAAACTGTCTGATAATGTGGTCTGCAGGCAATACCCGGGTCTGCCTCAGATGTTCTGCACATTGTCATGTTGAGGTGTATTAATATATTTAAGAATTTATGAGCTCCTTACAGATTTTGGTAGAATAGCAAGAGACACTGGCTCTGTGCACTTCCTAAAATAACATCTCTAAGAATACTGCTTTTATAGTATGTACATAGGAACAGTCCATAGCTATATATTTGTGAATGTACTTTTATATTATATATAGGAACACCTCAGAGATGTTGTGGGTTGGGTTCCAGGTTACCACAATAAAGAATATATCACAGTGAAGCGAGTCACACAAATTTTTTTACATAAAAGTTACATTTATATTCTTCTATAGTCTATTAAGTGTGCAACAGTTTTATTTCTTGAAAAACAATGTACATAACTTAATTTAAAATACTTTATTGCTAAAAAATTTTAACCATTGTCTGAGCCTTCAGACAGTCATAATCATTTTCCTGGTGGAGGGTCTTGTCTCAGGGTTGATGGCCACTGACTGATCAGGTTGGTGGCTGCTGAAGGTTGGGAGGGCTTTGGAAAGTTCTTAAAATAAAAGAAGAATAAAGTTTGCTATGTCAGTTGACTTTTCCTCTCACGAATGATTTCACGGTAGCGTGTAATGCTATCCAACAGCATTTTACCCACAGTAGAACTTCTTTTCAACCTAGAGTCAATCCTTGGTAGGTTTAGCTCCAGGATGGAGAGAAGATGCTTCATGGCTCCTTGTCCATCTAGTTCCACATCTGCCCAGATCAGCAGTACATTTGGCAGGAGATGACAGAACTTACTCTGCAATAGCCATGGAATCCCGATGACAGTCCTGAGCTCCCTCCACTCATATCCTATATCAGGCCTCTCTCTGATGCCTCTTACAAGAAGCTTCACCAATGCCCCAATGGTACACATGATCTGCTACAAATCCTTTGCACTCCTCCCAGTGGAGCTCAGTTCTTGAGCTCCATAGTGTCCAGTCCAGTGTTCTGCAAATAATAGCTGCACAGTAAATGGTTCTTGCATTAAAACAAACTGGAGTCAAAGCCTGCTGCCAGTTTATCGACTATTCATGCAATATTCTAAATTTTTGTTGTCCTTTCAACAACCTTTACAGCATTTTCACCAGGCGTAGATTCGATCTGAAGAAACCACTTTCTTTGCTCAACCATAGGAAACTAGCTTCAAGCTTCTCTTCTGCACCATCCTCACTTCTCTTAGCCTTCAGAGAACTGAACAGAGTTAGCGCCTTGCTCCGGACTAGGCTTTGGCTAAGCGAATATTATGGCTGGTTTGATCTTTCACCCAGACCACTACAACTTTCTTCATATCAGCAAATGATTGGCTATCTTTCTTATCATTTGTGTGTTCACTGGAGTAGTTTCCTTCAAGAACGTTTACTTTGCATTCACAGCTTGTCTATCTGGCTTAAGAGGCCTAGCTTTCAGCCTATCTTGACTTTCAACATGCCTTCCTCACTAAGCTTAACCATTTCTAATTTTTGGTGTAGATTGAGATATAAGCAATTCTTCTCACTTGGCCTAATTTCCATATTGTTGAGCCTCATGGAATAGGGAAGCCCAAAGAAAGCAAGAGAGAGGGGAATGACGGGTTGATGGAGCAGTCAGAACACATGTAACACTTATTGCTTAACTCTGCTCTCTTATATTGCTGTGATTTGTGGTGCCTCCGAAACAACTATAATAGTAATATAAAAATCACTATCGCAGGTCGCCATAATATAACAATAATGAACAAGTTTGACATATTCCTATTATTAGCAAAATGTAACAGACACATGTGTGGTTAGTTGCTCAGTCATGTCCAGCTATTTGAGACACCTTAGACTGTAATATACCAGGCTCCTCTGTCCATGGGATTTTTCAGGCAAGAATATTACAGTGGGTTGCATTTCCTTCTCCAAACAGAGACACAGAGTAAGCAAATTCCATTGAAAAATGGCACCAATAGACTTGCTCAATGCAGGTTTGCCACAAACCTTTTTCAATTTGTAAAAAACACAACATCAGACTTCCTTGGTGGTCCAGTGGTTAAGAATCCACCTTGCAATACAGGGAACATGGGTTTGATCCCCAGTCCAGAAAGATTCCGCATGCTGTTGCAGCAGCTAAGCCTATGTGCCATACTCCCTGAGCCACCTGCTCTTAGAGACTGCTCCGCAGTAAGAGAAGCCCCAAATCACCGCAGCTAGAGAAAGCTGACTCTCAGCAATGCAGACTGAGCGTGGCCAAAATTAAAAAGTAAATAAATAGACAAATAAATGTAATAAAAATTTTAAAAAACAGAGTATCTGTGAAGCTCAATAAAGTGAAGTATGTTAACAAGGTGTGCCTGTTTAGGAACTGTGAATATTCTGGTGTGAGTCTTTATAGGCAAAATAATACTGTCTCTTTTAAAATGATGGATAAGGCTAGTGCCAGCCCACCAGGAAGGCCTGAAATCCTAGCCATCTGTCATCAGAAAGAAAGAAGTGGTACCAACTGAAAGAAAATTTCATTGCGTGAAAGCGGTTTTATTTAGATATTCTAGGTATCCTTTGTGAATTTTGCATCACTGAAAGATACAAGCAAAAGCTGTTTTTTACACTTTGTCCTGCGTTAGCTTGGCTTCGTGATCCTGCAATGAAAATTTTCTTTTATGGGTGGTTATGGGTTGTCAACATTTTACTGAATGATATTTTAATGCAATTTAAACTTAATAGGGTTAGAAAATTTGTAACTATACACCTAACATTGTTATTCCCAAGATAACTTTAAGAAAATATTTTAATAGCTGATAGAAATAACAAATAGTCCATGCTAACTTTGCAAACTGCCAGTCATCCAGAGGATTAACATTGGAAGTGGAAAATGTGGTAAAGGGTAACGGCAATTTATTTTGATTTCTTTGCTCTTCCCCAAGAAGGGACATGTGGTTAAAAACTGGATGAGTGGTGAAGACTTTAGGCCATTCTGTGAAACTGTTCTCTTGATTAAGCAATATCATTACAAATACAAGTGTTATTTCTAAGCACCTCCTATGTTTACTTCCCTTTTCTAGGTATCTCAAGAAATTAAACAAACAGAAAACAGATCTTAGACTTGGAGGGGAATTGTCATGTTCTGTCTAAACCACAGTAGAAAATAACTAGAATCCATTTGTCTTGTCATTCCTGCCTGTGGCTAAAGAGATACATTTATTTTGTGGAGTATGGGGACTAATATTTTATCATCTTTCTGCAGAATATGACTAATTTTCTAAAACAAAAACAACGCCCCCCCAATCTAAATAGTAGTATCTCAAATTTCTCAATCACTTTTATCTTGATTGTGTTCTGAAAGCAATATGGATAACCTTCTGTAAATGTCTTTTGACCTCTGTAACATTTAGTATACTAAAAAGTTGTTAAATTTCAATATTATATTTCCTATTAAAGCCCAGTGAATAACAATAAACGAGAACACTGTGTGCATTGGACACAGCAGAGCTTGCTTTCTTTTGTCAATATTAGTTGAAAGATTGTAGAAAGCAGGTGAATTAGACTAGATTTTTAAAAACAATGTATCAATAATTGTACAAATAAATTGTGTTTACCTTTGGGAAGCATTAAGGTACCAGCTTAGGAAAACAGGCTATTCATTCCTCCTGTTCTTCAGCTTGAGTCTCCGTTGATGATTGTTCCTGCTGTCGTGGCCTGGTAACCTGCTGAGGTCTCGGGTGGAGAAGCCACAGTTGCCCAGCTGTTCTAGATAATCTGCAGAATTCATTATCTATCTGCAGACACTGTAGAGGCTATCAGTATAGCCTTCTTTTAAAAAATCTATACTACAAAGACAGACTTGCAAGGCAATCTTGTGAAAATCATTGTTCACACGTTAGAGGATTTTGGGCAAGGAGAGATTTACAAAGGGAATTACCCTGAGATTCTGGCAAAAATCAATCTCCCTTGTGCAATAAAACCCAAATTAACTGCCACAATTTTTTTTGGACAGAATTTTCAGGAGGACTTATTGAAAAAATAAGTAAATTGCATTCTTTCCAGGCATATTTAGAAAGCGAATTTTTATTGTAATTAAAGAGCTCATCCAAATTGTTATTCCTTATAGTTTTCTGTCATTCAGATCTTGGGCAGGAGTTTTAATTCCAGATATTAAATATTTATTGATATGTAGTCCTCTCTTGAGTTGCTTTCATAACCACCAAAGGATGGATCTGGGGCCAGGAAACTGTTACAGATTGTTAGTAGAATGATTTACTGGTATATAATTTGAAGAGAAGAAACCTGTAGAATATTAAGTATAGTGTATCAGTGGGAGAATTACCTAGTCCTATAAGATATTGCTTCCCTGGTGGCTCAGACATTAAAGAGTCCGCCTGCAATGCAGGAGACCTGGGTTAGATCCCTTGGTTGGGAAGATTCTCTGGAGGAGGGCATGGAAACCCACTCCAGTATTCTTGCCTGGAGAATCCCCATGGACAGAGGGGCCTGACGGGCTACAGTCCACGGGGTTGTGAAGATTTGGACATGACTGAGTGACTAAGCACAGCACATAAGATATTGCACCCCAAGTTGTAGCTTTTATTATTTGTGTTCATGGGCTCCTGCATGTGGGTGTGTGAGCATGCATGTAGCTGCGTGTACACACACACACACACATGCACACACAGTTTGTGTAGTTATGACAGTAGGGATAACAATGCTATATTTATTCAGTTTTAAAAAAGAGTAGGGGATTTTCATAAATAAAACTTTAATATTGGTGTCAGTGAGCTATACTCATGGGAATGCGAGGTGTAGAATTGGGTCTTTTAATACTAGTTCCCAGATTGGAATGCTTTCCAAAGTCAGACTGAACCCTCTTCTAAAGCAAAGGAAGATATTTACCTTAAGAAGCTAAGGCACAGGAACTCGATTGGAGACTGTTTGCTGCACAAATAGATGCTAATGCAGCGGAATGTGATTTGCGTCAGTCTGCTCCTAAATACATCAATTTTCTCTTTTGGTATTCCAAATGCTCAATTAAATTCTTCAATTTATTTTTCCCTAAGGAGAATAACTTGAACACGGAATTAGTTCCAGCTGAAGCAAGACTATGTTAACCTGTTATTTCTGGGCTGCATTTGTGTATTTTGTATACTAGTTTGAAAATGATTCAATAATGAATTTGCAGATCATGACACAAAGTATACCATTAATGCACTGAACTTCATGGTTAAATGAGCACTGAGTTTTAAGTGAGTATTATCTTTTAATGGTTTATAATTAAGATTTTCCTAACTATATATTTTTATAATACATTTCTTTCTGAACCATTTTTGTATTGCATATACTTCTAAAAAAAACCACACTAAAAGAAAAAAGAAGGATTTAACATTAAGACCCAGGAGTAAGGCTCTGCAATTTGGAGATATAAGAAGTACATTAGATCTGGCTCTTTTTTATAAAGCTAATGGTAAAGAGTTAGGATTTTATTTCATAAACTAAAGGGAATTGTTATCATTTGGATAGTACCTTGGAAAATGTTTACCACTCTTTGTGAAACATTCATATTCTACAATATGTTGTATATTGAGTTAACAGATTTATGTGGCAATAAAGGAGTAGAAAAATAATATAATGAAGAATCATTTATCATTGAAATAAATTCTCCTTTTGAGAGCTCATATTGGAAAATTTGAGATAGAGTGATGTAAACAATATCTATAAACACTGAATTTATTATAGAAATGATGAATTATCATTTTTATGAAATCAAAATAAAAGGCCAAGAAGAGACAGTTTGAAGTGATAAAAATCAAGGCCACTACCTCTTATGCCCACCCCATTTAGATAGCCAATGAACTTGAGTCCTTTCTTTAGTCTCTGATGAGGTATACATATATATACACACACAAGCAAAATATCTCTTTATAATTTAGCTATGAAAAGTAAGTTGATAACAGTAATATATAAAATTATATATACATTATTATTTATAGCAAATATACATATTAAAAGAGTCTCCAGAGACCTATTACATATGATATGTAGACATTGTTTGGATCCTGATTCAAATACCAGGTCTAAAAGGACAGTTTTGAGATAACTGGGAAAATTAAACATGAATTAAAATGTATACAGTATTAAGATTTCAGTAATTTTGTTGAGTTTAATAATAGAACAGTGATTTTGTTTTTTTAAAAATCTCTTTTTTGATGTAAATACTGACATAATTGTAGGAGAAATGATATGATATCTGGACTTTCCTTTAAAATATTCTGGAAAAATTTTGGAAGGAGGTTGATGAAACAAGATGACAAAGTTGGTGGTTGTTGAAGCTGGGCAAAACCATTTAAAATCTTCCGTAATGAAAAGTTGACAAAAAAATAGAGCACTCACATATGCATGTACACAATCAAGTATTATTTTAAAAGTAATCATCCTGAAAGGTCTTGAGCTCATTCTATACTCATTCTAATGGTATCCCTGGTAGTTAAAATGGCTCTGAGACACTTACTTTGAAATTATGTTCATAGCACTGTAATTCTCAGTGTGGACCACATGGTTCACATCAGAATTTGGGTTTTCAGGCGAGCCAGGTAGAGTAGGGAGTTCTTTGTCAGCAAACACACAGCATCCAAAGGCAAAAGAAAATTTTAACTCAGAGTATACTTAGAAAATTAGTAGTTTAAACAGGGGGAAAATCATGGCTAATGCCCAGTTAAAAGAGCCACAGGAGAATCGAGTTCTGGATTCAAGATCTTTAAGTTGGAAGTAGGGTTGAGATTGACATAAGGCTGAAAAATACTGCTGAGCTCAAGCTAAGTTATGTCATACTCCTCAATAATAATGAACACCAGTAGGCTCATTACCATAGGTGAACTGGGGGGTGGGCAGGAGATGAGCAGAAGAGCCAGCACAGGAAAATCAGGATAGTTTACTCCAGAACTGCACCTCCCTTTTAAGCCCAGATTATATCACCCAGTGAGGACATCTGCTTGTAACCATTGGACTTGGCTCTGAATGCTTTTTATTTTCACCAATTAGATACACTCTGAAGAGAGAAGTTTTGTCACTATGGACAATATTCAAAAGAACGTCACGGGTTCCAAAGACCATTCTAAAATAAGAGTTGCAAAAAAACCCAAAAACTGGCCAACAGAATCCTTGAAATAAACATATAGCTTCTTTTCTTTACAAGGACAAAACCTGTTTACATAATGTAAAAATTCTGCTCTATTTGTTAAAAAGTCAGTTGTTATTGATTTGTAATTTTTCATTTAAAGATGGTAAAATTGAACGGCATAACTACATTCTAATAATTCACAGGAAAAGGAGTGTGTATATGTGTGTGTGAGAGAGAAAGAGACAGACAGACTCGCACGCACACGCACGCATGCACAGACGCAGAGGCCTTTACTTTTAGCTCTTTGAGCAGCTGGGAAGTTCTACTCCCTTGCTTCCTCCTCTCATGTAATCTATCTTGGTTCTTGTAACAATTGATTCTGTCACGGATTCATGTGAGAAGCACGGCCTCCTCTATTCTAGCTGTCCCCAACCTCTTTCACATCAGGGACCTGTTTTGTGGAAGAAAATTTTTCCACAGACAGGGGAGGAAGGATGATTTGGGGATGATTCAAGCCTATTACATTTATCGTGCACTTTATTTCTATTATTTTTACATCAGCTCCACCTCAGATCATCAGGCATTAGATTCTGGAGGTTTGGGGACCCGTGCTCTGAAAGATTGGCTTATTCATTCATTAAATGCCATCAACCTTGCTATATCCCACAGCATGAGACCACTGTCCCTGACCATTAGGAACACTAAGAATAAATGCAGTCACTTCCTCTCTTCCCCTTGGGGCTCATGACTACCTAGCCACACAAAGATGAGGATGGAGGTGAAAAGCACAAAGCTTCTGTTGAAACACACACCCCCACTCACATGCTACATGGATGAACAAAGTGCCTTATAACTAGAGTCTGAACAGAAATCATTGCAAAGGTGCCCTTGATCCTGCAGGTCCCTTTGTGGTCACCGCCTACATGAACTGGAGATTGCTCTACTAGCCATACTACCAGGCAGACAGATGGGAGGAAGACAGGAGCAAACGCTGCTTCTCCTTCTTTGTAGTTCTCACAACCCCACTGTTCGCCTGACATCTGACACAATGAATGCATTATCAAGTCATTAGCCCTCATCAAATATGTGATGCCTGGATCTTCTGTCAGTCAGCCTAGTATAGATTCAGAAGAGTAGTTAAGTGGTAATGGATTTGCTTTAGGCATTTCACAACCTATTGGTCCTAATTAGCCTGAAAACGGGTTGCTATAGACAACCTGGAAATTTAAATAATGCATTTGTTCTCATATATTCTTCCTAAACAAGTCAGCAAGAACCTAAAACAAAAGGAAGACCAGAGCGATGTCTTAAGGCAATATTGGAATTTGCTTTTTCAAAACGTGGGGCCAAAACCACACTGAATTTTTATGTGCAGCTGATAGTTTGACTTGGCAAACCCTAAAATGGTATTCAGAATATAGAACATGCAATAAGCTTACACCATGTATTACCTGAACAATGTGGTTGCAAAAGACATTTGAATTGATCACCAGAAATGAAAAGGCCAAACCATAGAAAAGCACAGATTCTCCGAACAAGGGGTGGGGTCTGAAACCAGCATGGGTCCCGTGATGTTAACCTGGAAAATAAGAGCAGAGGGGTCATTTTGACACGTGATTTAATGAGCTACAAGAAAGCGGTGCCACAGTGGAGATCCTCTGAAGTACCCACAACTCTCAGAAGGCAACGTTTGGAGAGACATACAAACGTTTACAATAGTCAATAGGAACCGTGGCAACCGTGGCAAAAGCATTCATTAAAGCTGCTGCAGTTTCTTGCAATCTAGTGAGGCTGAGTTTTCAGATAATTGTAGTACGGTAAATGCAGTAAAGAAACTAAAGCTATTTGTCTCATATGCAGGCCAATTTTCCATGCACAATCAAATTTGACTTCTTATGTTCCCTAACAGCTGCTCTAAACCCACTGAGGATTCGGAAGTCGTGGTACAATATTAGTAAGAAAATTAGAGGGGCAGCAAATTGCAAGTCGTCTTCTGAGCAACACAGTAGGAGGTCAGTTAACAGTAAATACCCACAGCCTGTGTGCACACACTCATGTTTCCTAGGAGAGTCTAAGCAAAATATTGCCTTCAGGTATCCACTCTTAGGAGCTTTTGCATAACAGGAACCAAGATGCTGATAGCAAGGAATGAAATTCTGATGCTGAAGAAGGAGCCCCAAGGCTCAGAACAAAGCCCTCTAGGAAAACAGAGGTAAACTTATTTAAAAAGTAAACAGTCTAATTTTTCATTCATCATATATTTATCGGGGACCTTTTTTCTGTCACTTTGGTTAGGCTCTGGGGATGTCATAGTGAGAAAATACAGACTTTCTTCCTGACCTCATGAAGTTTAAAACTAGGAGACAAATTCTAATGAAAATAGTCACATAAATAAATGCGCTTTTACAAACAGTGAAATTGCTTTGAAGTAAATGTACCTGATACTACGAAAGCAAATAATAGAAGACACTGAGCTTGACTGGAAAGGGTGATGAGGGAATATGAGGGATGACTAGAAATTCTAGAGAAGAGGAATTCAATAAAACTCCCGTTGGAAGGGAAAGTATGTGCAAAGAGCCTGTGGCCTGAGGAGCATAGGGCTTTAAGAAATGTAAGAGCCAGGATATTTGCTGGACAGAGAGCAAGAAGCAAGATGTGAAAAGAGATGGAGACACATAGGTAGACACTAGACCATGCAGGCCCCAAGAATTTTTTATTTTAAAAAACAATGGGAAATTGTTGAAATTTAGGCAGAGGAATGACATAAGCTTGTTGAAATAGTCACTCTGGATAGACTGGAGAATGGATTGGAAGAAGTTAAGATTTGCTATATTTGCTTATGGCACCAGTGGCGCCATAAAGAGAATGGCAGTTTGGACAAGGATGGTAATGAGGTACCTGGAGGGCCATGAACAATTCAGGGGGACACATTTAGGAGGTACAGTACATAGGAGTTAATACAAGTTTAGATGTGGGGGTGGCGTATGAGAGGAAGCTGTTGAGGACGCCTTGAGATTCTGACTTCCGTAATAGGATGGAAAAGGCATGATTTCCTTGGACAAAAACCTTGGAAAAGTAACTGGTTTATTATACATTTGTTTAGGGGCATATATGGAGATTGGAAGTAATTTTGATGCATGCAAGTGGAAGTTTTTGACTCCAATTGATATTTGATTCTGGATCTAAGACAGGACATATGTAAATTTGTGTGTCATTCATATGTAGCTGATAACTGAAGCTAGGGGTGTGCATGAAATCATCAATAGAAAGAGTAGAAAGTGAAAAGGGTAGATAGCTACAATTGAGCCTGGAGGAACTGTATTTAATACAGGGAAGCCCCATATTTAATACAGTGGCTCCCAAAGCATAACCCCCAGACCAGCAGTGTCCAAATCACATGGGAATCCATTGGAAAAGCAAACAGAGCTACTGGAATCTAAAACTCTGGGAGTGGAGCTCAGCCAGTGGAGCTCATCATGTCCAGATGATTTTGTATGTGCACACTCAAGGAAGGGTTAGGGCTAACCCTGACCATTGATAACGGGAAGGTGGAGGATGCGTCAGTAAGATGATAGAGACTGAGCTGCTTGCCAGGTGGTGAAAGGAAAAATCAAGCATCATTAGAGTCTTTGGGGAAAGGGATGGAAAAATTCAAGGAGAAGGTCAAGATCAAAAGAGTTAAGTGTCGTTGGGAGATCAAGTGAAATGGAGATCACTTTTGGCTTTAGGAAAACTGTTTTATTCTAAAGATGGAGATGGAAATATGCTAGAGAGTACTGAGGAGTGAGTGGGAGGGGAAGAAAAGGGATAAGTACTGACAACTCTTTTTTAAATATTTATTTTTATCCATTTATTTGGCTGCTCCAGGTCTTAGTTGCATCACTCAGGATCTTTGGTTTTCACAGCAGCAAATGGGATTTTTAGTTGTGGCAGGCAAACTCCTGGTTGTGGCAGGTGGGATCTAGTTGCCTGATCAGGGATTGAACTCAGGCCCCTACGTTGGGAGCATGGAGTTTAGACCACTAGGCCACCAAGGAAGTCGAGACAACTCTTTTTCAAGGTTCAAATATGCTCTGGATCTGGAGGAGAAAGTGAGGGTGTGTTATAAACATGTTTAAATGCTGATAGAAAAGAGCAGATTGAGAGACTACAGAAGAGGTAGTCTAGCAAATCAGCTCTGAGCATCCTTGGAAAAGCAGAGGGCTGGGTTCAATAGCCCAGATAGAAATACAGCATCCAGGTCAGTATGCCTTGTTTAAGGGATGAGTCAAGAACCTGTCTCACACCACCCTCTCCCTTGCTCACTGCGCTCAGGCCACATGAGCTTCTTTTTTATCATAGTTACTTGAACATGTAATAAACCCGTCTCTTTGGGAACGTGGTTCTGGCTTTCTCTCTTGATCTTTCCATGACTGATTCACTCTAGACATCTGAGTCGTACCTAAAATGCCCCTTCCTTACAGAACACTGTATCTTTTTTTTAATTTATTTTTAAATTGAAGGATAGTTGCTTTACAGAATTTTGTTGTTTTTTGTCAAACAACATAAATCAGCCATAGGTATACATATATCCCCTCCCTGTTGAACCTCCCTCCCATCTCCCTCCCATCCCACCCCTCTAGGTTGATACAGAGCCCCTGTTTGAGTTTCCTGAGCCATACAGAAAATTCCTATTGGCTATCTATTTTACATATGTTTCTATTTACATAAGTTTTACATATGTTATCTATTTTACATAGGTTTCCATGTTACTTTTTCCATACATCTCACCCTCTCCTCCCTTCTCCACATGTCCATAAATCTATTCTCTATGTCTGTTTCTCCCTTGCTGCCCTGTATTCTTCAGTACCATTTTTCTAGATTCCATGTATATGCATTAGATTACGATATTTATCTCTTTTTCTGGCTTATTTCATTCTGTGTAATAGGTTCTAGGTTCATCCACCTCATTAGAACTCACTCAAATTTGTTCCATTTTACGGCCGAGTAATATTCCATCGTGTATATGTACCGCCACTTCTTTATCCATTCATCTGTCAGCGGACCTCTAGGTGGCTCCCACGTTCTGGCTATTGTAAATAGTGCTGCAGTGCACAATGGGATGTGTGTGTCTTTTTCAATTTTGGTTTCCTCGGGGTATATGCCTAGGAGTGGGACTGCTGGGTCATATGGTGGTTTTATTCCTAGTTTTTAAAGGAATCTCCATATCATCTTCCATAGTGGCTGTATCAATTTATATTCCCACCAACAGTACGAGAGGGTTCCCTTTTCCCCACACCCTCTCCAGCATTTATTGTTTGTAGACTTTTTGATGAGGGACATTCTGACTGGTGTGAGGTGATATCTCATTGTGGTTTTGATTTGCATTTCTCTAATAATGAGTGATGCTGAGCATCATTTCACGTGTTTGTTAGCCATCTGTATGTCTTCTTTGAAGAAATGTCTTTTTAGGTCTTTCTCCCAATTTTTGATTGGGTTGGTTGTTTTTCTGGTATTGAGTTGTATGAGCTGCTTGTATGTTTTGGAAATTAATCCTTTGTCAGTTGTTTCATTTGCTATTATTTTCTCCCATTCTGAGAGTTGTCTTTTCACCTTGCTTATAGTTTCCTTTGCTGTGCAAAAGTTTTAAGTTAATCAGGTCCCACTTATTTTTGTTTTTATTTCTGTTTCTCTAGGAGGTGGGCCATAGAGGAACTTGCTTTGATTTATGTCACTGAGTGTTCTGCCTGTTTTCCTCTAAGAGTTTTATAGCTTCTGGTCTTACATTTAGGTCTTTAATCCATTTTGAGTTTATCTTTGTGTATGGTGTTAGGAAGTGTTCTAATTTCATTCTCTTACATGTAGCTGTCCAGTTTTCCCAGCACCATTTATTGAAGAGGCTGTCTTTGCCCCATTGTATATTCTTGCCTCCTTTGTTAAAAATAAGGTACCCATAGGGGTATGGGTTTATTTCTGGGCTTTCTGTCTTGTTCCATTTGTTCATATTTCTGTTTTTGTGCCAGTACCATTTTGTCCTGATGACTGTATCTTTGCAGTATAATCTGAAGTCAGGAGAGTTGATTCCTCCAGCTCCATTCTTCTTTCTCAAGACTGTTTTGGCTGTTCAGGATCTTCTGTGTTTCCACATGATTTGTGAAATTTTTTGCTTTAGTTCTGTGAAAAATGCCATTGGTTATTTGCTAGGGATTGCACTGAATCTGTAGATTGTGTTTGGTAGTATAGTCGTTTTCACAATATTGATTCTTCCTACCCAGGAACATGGAAAATCTCTCCATCTATTTATATTGTCTTTGATTTCTTTCATCAGTGTCTTATAATTTTCTGTGTACAGTTCTTTTGTCTCCTTGGGTAAGTTTATTCCTAGATATTTTATTCTTTTTGTTGCAATGGTGAATAGGATTGATTCCTTAATTTTTCTTTCTGATTTTTCATTGTTGGTATATAGAAATGCAAGTGAATTCTGTGTATTGATTTTGTATCCTGCAACTTTGCTAAATTCACTGATTAGCTCCAGTAATTTTCTGATAATATCTTTAGGGATTTCTATGTACAGTATCATGTCATCTGCAAACAGTGAGAGGTTTACTTCTTTTTTTCCAATCTGGATTCCTTTTATTTCTTTTTCTTCTCTGATTGCTGTAGCTAGGACTTCCAGAACTATGTTGAATAATAGTGGTGCAAGTGGATACCCTTGTCTATTCCTGATCTTAGGGGGAATGCTTTCAGTTTTTCAGCTTTGAGAATAATGTTTGCTGCAGGCTTATCCGGGGAAGGCAATGGCAACCCACTCCAGTACTCTTGCCTGGAAAATCCCATGGACAGAAGAGCCTGGTAGGCTGCAGTCCGTGGGGTCGCTAAGAGTCAGACACAACTGAGGGACTTCACTTTCACTTTCCACTTTCATGCGTTGGAGAAGGAAATGGCAACCCACTGCAGTGTTCTTGCCTGGAGAATCCCAGGGATGGGGGAGCCTGGTGGGCTGCTGTCTATGGGATCGCACAGAGTTGGACACAACTGAAGCGACTTAGCAGCAGCAGCAGGCTTATCATATATGGCCTTTACTGTGTTGAGGTAGGTTCCTTCTATGCCCATTTTTTCAAGAGTTTTAATCATAAATGAGTGCTGAATTTTGTCAAAGGCTTTTTCTGCATCTATTGAGATGGTCATATGGTTTTTACCCTTCAGTTTGTTAATATGGTGTGTCACATTGATTGTTTTGCATATATTGAAGAATCCTGGCATCCCTGGAATAAACCCAACTTGATCATGGTGTATGAGCTTTTTGATGTGTTGCTGAATTCTGTTTGCTAAAATTTTGTTGAGGATTTTTGCATCTATGTTCATCAGTGATATTGGCCTGTAGCTTTCTTTTTTTGTGTTGTCTTTGTCTGGTTTTGGTCTCAGGGTGATGGTGGCCTTGTAGAATGAGTTTGGAAATGTTCCTTCCTCTGCAATTTTTTGAAGGAGTTTTAGAAGGATAGGCATTAGCTCTTCTCTAAATGTTTGATAGAATTCTCCTGTGAAGCCATCTGGTCCTGGGCTTTTGTTTTGGGGAGATTTTTGATCATAGCTTCAATGTCCATGCTTGAAATTGGGCTGTTCATAATTTCTATTTCTTTATGGTTCCATCTTAGAAGATTGAACTTTTCTAAGCATCTGTCCATTTCTTCCAGGTGGTCCATTTTATTGTCATAGAGTTGTTCATAAGAGTTTCTTATAATCCTTTGTATTTCTACATTGTCTGTTGTAACCTCTCCTTTTTCTTTAGTAATTTTGTTGATTAGATTCTTCTTTTTTTTTCCCTTGATGAGTCTGGCTAAAGGCTTGCCAATTTTTTTTTTTATCTTCTGAAAGAACCAGCTTTTAGCTTTATTAGTCTTTACTGTTATTCTTTCTTTCATTTCTTTTTCATTTATTTCTGCTCTGATCTTTGATTTCTTTAGTTTTACTAATTTTGGGAATTTTTTGTTCATCTTTTTCCAGTTGTTTTACATGTAAAGTTAAGTTGTGTCTTCAATGTTTTTCTTGTTTCTTGAGGTAGGATTGTATTGCTATAAACTTCCCTCTTAGAACTGCTTTTGCTGCATCCCATAGGTTTGAGTTGTCCTGTTTTCATTGTCATTTGTTTCTAGAAATGTTTTGATTTCCCTTTTGATTTCTTTATTAATCTGTTGGTTATTTAGAAATGTATTGTTTAAGCTCCATGTATTTGTGTTTTTTAGTTTTTTTTTTCTTGTAATTGATATCTAGTCTCATAGCATTGTGGTCAGAGAACATGTTTGATATGATTTCAATTTTCTTAAATTTACTGAGGTTTGATTTGTGACCCAAGATGTGGACTATCCTGGAGAATGTTCCATGTGCACTTGAGAAGAAGGTGTATTCTTCTGCATTTGGATGAAATGTCCTGATGGTATCAATGAAATCCATCTCATCTAATGTATCATTTAAGACTTGTTTCCTTATTAATTTTGTTTTGATGATCTGTCTATTGGTGTGAATGGGGTGTTATGGGGGTCTCACTATTATTGTGTTACTGTCAATTTCTCCTTTTACGTCTGTTAGTGCTTGTCTTATGTGTTGAGGTGCTCTTATGTTAAGTGCATAGATATTTACAATTGTTATGCATTTCTCTTGGCTTGATCCCTTGATCATTATGTAGTGTCCTTATCTTTTGTAATCCTATTTTAAGGTCTATTTTGTCTGATGTGAGGATTGCTACTCCAGCTTTCTTTGCTTCCCATTTGCGTGGAATATATTTTCCCACCCTGTCACTTTCAGTCTATATGTGTCTTGAGGTTTGAAGTGAGTTTCTTGTAGACAGCATATATATGGGTCTTGTTTTTGTATCCGTTCAGCCAGTCTGTGTCTTTTGGTTGGAGCATTTAATCCATTTATATTTAAAGTAATTATTGATATATATGTTCCCACTTCCTGGAGAAGGAAATGGCAACCCACTCCGGTGTTCTTGCCTGGAGAATCCCAGGGACGGCGGAGCCTGGTGGGCTGCCATCTATGGGGTCGCACAGAGTTGGACATGACTGAAGCGACTTAGCAGCAGCATGTTCCTATTGCCATTTTCTTAATTGTTTGGGGTTGATATTGCAGATATTTTTCTTCTCTTGTATTTCTTGGCTTCATAAGTCCTTTTAACATTTTTTGTAAAGCTGATTTGGTGGTACTGAATTCTGTAAACTTTTGCTTGTCTGAAATTGCTTTCTCTGTCAATTTTTAATGAGATACTTGCCAGGTACAGTAATCTTGGTTGTAGATTTCTCCCTTTCAATACTTGAAATATATCCTGCCATTCCTTTCTGGCCTGCAGAGTTTCTGCTGAAAGATCAGAAACCCCATAAATTACGTTACTTGTTGTTTTTCCCTTGCTGCTTTTAATATTCTTTCTTTGCGTTTAGTCTCTGTTAGTTTGATTAGTATGTGTGTTGGTGTGTTTCTCCTGGGGTTTATCCTGTATGGACTCCTTGTGCCTCTTGGAATTGATTATTTCCTTTTCCATGTTGGGGAAATTTTCAACTATAATCTCTTCAAAAATTTTCTCATACCCTTTCTTTTTCTCTTCTTCAGGGACCCCTATAATTTGAATGTTGGTGCATTTGATATGGTCCCAGACGTCTCTGGGACTATCCTCAGTTCTTTTCATTCTTTTTACTTTATTCTGCTCTTCAGAAGTTATTTCCTCTATTTAATCTTTCAGCTCAGTGATTCATTCTTCTCCTTCAGATATTCTGCTCTTGATTCCTTCTAGAGTATTTTTAATTTCAATAATTGTGTTGTTCGTCTCTGTGTGTTTATTCTTTAATTCATCTAGGTCTTTGTTAATTGAGTCTTGCTTTTTTCCCATTTTGTTTTCAAGGGTTTTGATCATCTTTACTATCATTATTCTGAATTCTTTTTCAGGTAGCTTACCTATTTCTTCTTCATTTATTTGGACTTCTGTGTTTCTAGTTCCTTCATTTGTGTAGTATTTCTCTGCCTTTTCATTTTTTTTTTTTTAACTTATTGTGTTTGAGGAGTCCTTTTCCAAGGTTTCAAGTTTGAATTCCTTCTTCCTTTTGGTTTCTGCCCTCCTAAGGTTAGTCCTGTAGTTTATGGAAGCTTCATATAGGGTGAGATTTATGTGGGTTTTTTGTTGTTGTTGTTGTTTTTCCTCTGATGGGCAAGGCTGAGGGAGGTGGTAACCCTGTCTGCTAATGATTGGGTTTTGTTTTTTGTTTGTTTGTTGTTTAGATGAGGCATCCTGTGCAGGGTGCTAGTGCTGGTTGGGTGATGCCAGATCTTGTATCCAAGTGGTTTCCTTTGCGTGAGTTCTCACTATTTGATACTCCCAGGGTTAGTTCTCTGGTAGTCTAGGGTCTTGGAGTCAGTGCTCCTACTCCAAAGGCTCACGGCTTGACCTCTCCCAAGTATTGGGAAGCAGGTTCCTTGTTCACAAGGCTCCAACCCCCTGGTGCTGCCACTCAGTGTTACTCAGGAGACACTCCCAGTAACCCATTTTGTTGGCTCTTCTCTGACTGAGTCTTCCTTCCTAGTGACAAGCTCCATTGCCAAGGGGATGGATGTGATGTCACAATCAGGAGCACTCACCCTGGAAGTGGTCTGGACTCTCTGTACCCACTGCAACCAAGAGACAGCCTGGGTGCCATGTGCCAGCCTTTCCTGGGAGGGGAAGGGGAAGATGTGAGAGGGTCAGAACACTGTGTCTTAATGTTGCCTGTTTGATGGCCATCCCCAGTTGTAGCCTAAGCCAGTATCCTGTCATTCTTCACAACTGCACTTTTCCCTCCCTTCAATTATTTATTTATTCTCTGGTAGGTAATTCCAACCACTTACCTGGTGTCTCAGATGGTAAATAATCTGCCTGCAGTGCAGGACACCCGGATTCAATCCCTGGGTCAGAAAGATCCCCTGGAGAAGAGAATGGCACCCACTCCAGTATTCTTTCCTGGAAAATCCCATGGACAGAGGAGCCTGGTGGGCTACAGTGACTACATGGGACAGAAGGATTTTTTCCTGTTTCCAGATTTAGCTCTGGTTTTCAGAACAATATGTGGAGTATGGTAGGCATTTTATAAACATTTGTTGATGGAAAGAATAGAGTGAGTGCAGATAAATCTACCTTTTACATTTGATGAAGGGAGGTAGAAGGGTTTCCTTTCACTAGATTTTACTTTCTCTCACAGGAATAAAAGGGGAGTCATCATCTAAGGACAAAGGTCAGGGGAAATCAGGGCTATTGTTTTACTAAAGAATGGAGAAGGGGCTTCCCAGTTGGCACTAGTGGTAAAGAACCCACCTGCCAGTGCAAGAGAGATAAGAGACATGAGTTCTATCCCTGAGTCAGGAAGACCCCCTGGAGGAGGGCATGGCAACCCATTCCAGTATCCTTGCCTGGAGAATCCCATGGACACAGTAGCCTGGTGGGCTACAGTCCACGGGGTTGCAGACTCGGACACAACTGAAGCAACTTAGCATGATTGTAGAAAGTTTCCATCCAGAGTGAATTCCAGGTGGTGCTGAGAGCCATTTGAGGAAGATAACCAATGACCGTGAACTTAGGGTAATGCAGGTGGTTCTGCTAAGTGACTCTCTCCAGGGGTGCTCAGTTACATAGAGGAAATCTGGAAAACACAGGTGGTTAGGTACATCAGGGCTGGTATTTTTCCCAGTATGATGGACTTCAGGGCCTGACAAGGCTAGAGGGTCATAGCAGAAATAGTTGAGTAGGCAACATGAATGTTTGGAAAGCTGTGCCCATGACCAGGATGTCTTGTTTTGAGTCACAGCTTCCATGATCACAGAAGGCGAAGGCAGAGGTGGAAGAAGTCATTAGAAAAGGTCAGTGAATTGAGTTTTCCTAAAATGTTTTGAGGGCCTGAAATGTCTTATAAACCCATTAGATATTTCAAATCATGATATAAAATACATCACTAAAAAAAAGCCAGGTAAAAATTGCCTTGTAAATCCTAAACCATGAGTGTAATGTATTACCATGAGCGTAATCTGTTACTATCACAGTAGATGCCATTTTTATGTAGGCCTGAAAGTTCATCTCTGAATTGTAAATGATAAAGTGAAACCTCATTACCTCATTCCACTAATGAAGAATTAGTGATAATTTGATTACCAGCTGGGCTAATACTTTGTTTCATTAATGAAAAAGCTATAGACTAAGAAGAAATGGGTTTGTATATTGACTTTGTCACTTTTTCTGTGTGTGTGGTCTGCGGCTAGCTTCTTAATGTTACTGAATCTCTGTTTTTTTGCATCTGTATAAAGGAGGGAAAATTAAATGTTTCCCAGCATTGTCCTAAGGATTAAATGAGGACATGTAGGTGAAAGTGTCTGTAAACAATAAGCCCCCGACAAAAAGGCCTTTTTACAGTCTACAGAAAAGATATCCACTAAGGAAATTAACATTCTAATAAGACCTCAATCAAATGCTTATCTTATTACAAATTTTTAATCATCTTAGAAGCACTGTTTACAAATAACATAAAATTATAATTACATAAAGTGGACCAAAAAGAACTGCCATGTTTTGCCAACTCTACTTGAAATTAATGAAAACACATTTGTTCAAAATAGTTTATAAAAATGCCTTATAATCCTGATTTCTCCTGATGTTAGAGGCTATTTTATCAGAGCATAATTTTATGTTATTTTAAAATGTTGCAATTCTAGCATAAAAACCATGGTGTGTGTGTGTGTTTGCCCTCATGCATGTATAGTTTGCACATTATACCTGTAACTTCTGTAACATTTTTTCTTGTCAGATCAAAGTTGATACCTATATTTATAATCCTCACCCAGACCGGTTTAGTTATGGGAGCACAATTTCCTATATCAATGAAAACATTGATTGATGAAACTTTATTAACATCTATAGCATGACCAGATAGTTAAAGTCATAACATAAAATACATAACTGAAAATAAGGAGACAGCATTACTACGTAAAATAGACATAATTTATTTTGCTGTATTTTTATAGTGTTTTTCTTATTTTTAGGGAGCTACACATTGACCCAAACCTAGTGTTTGGTGTTGTGAGCAGGAGAGAAATGGAAGAGGTCATTTATTCAGATATTAATATCAAGATGTGAGGACAAACCTCTCATTTTTACAGTGTGACCAAGGTTATAAAATATCTCCAAATCTATTTACTGACTTGACAACACCTATATATTGAGTTGGCCAAAAAGTTTGTTCCCATTTTACGGAAAAACCTTAATGAGCTTTTTGGCCAACCCAGTACCTCCCCTGCACTGGCTTCAGCTGTTGGCTCAATGGGGGTGTAATTGAAAACAGGCTAGGTGCTTCGTTTCTTGAAAAATTATGTCTGTATCGGCTCTCCAGTGTGTGTTGCCCAGGCACTGCCAAGTGAAGATGCCGTTTGAAAGTTCTATGAACACTTGTTTTGATTGCTTATGTTTAGGTTGTCTCAAGCTATTAAGAGAAGGAAGCTATGTTTCTTTCCACATCAACTCACTGAAGTCTGAGCTTACTTACCATCAAGTGAAAATGGAATTTAATTGGTGGCCGCTGAGAAAGCTCAACAAAAACTCACCAGTATGATTTCCTGAGCTATGGATGCTTTCTGACTTAAACCTGACAGGATGCTAGTAAATGTGAGCCAATTTTCAGTAAACATTCTGTTATTCTAAAATTTTTGGTAAGGAAATTCTTAATTTATGTTTTTTCCTCCACCTGTTTTGGAAAACATCACTCAGGGACAATACAGATCATTGTACCATAGACCCGAGGAAGGGAAGTAGAATATTCAAATGTTATAATAGAGGAAAAACAGGTCAAACACAATAATGTTTGTAACAATGATGCACATTTTGTTTTCTTCAAGTTGGGTATAGATTAGGAAATGTAATTAGGTAGACTATTACTTTCCTATTCATGCTGCCCCCTGATTGAAAAAGGCAACAATTTTAATTCTTTCATGTTTTTTCCATCTTGTTTTGGAAGAGCCTAGAAGTCAGAGCCCAGCTATGAGCTCATAAAGAAAGCATTCTATCTGTACTCCCTTCTAAGGGAAAAGTCAGAACTGACAGCTCATTAGATGGACACTTGGTTACATATCAACCTGTGTAGCCCTGGCATGGTGTTCTCTAGTGTCAGGGCCAGTTGGGGAGAGTGGACTAGGCAATGGGCAGGAATGGATGCTTCAAGCATTCACCAGTCAAATGGATTGGTGGCAAGACAGGGGAGGGCCAGGAAACGAAATCCCAACTACTGTTGGTCCCTCTGCATGGCATCCTTGTCATTGCTTTACTCATCACACCCGTGTCTTTGATTTTCAGCCACAAGGAACTTCTTTCACTTACTGAAACAGTGATGTATCCGGAGGGGGTGGGTGTGGGAGGCAGGGGAACACCTGTGGTCCTGAGCACATCTCCAAAAGTAGTGCCTGTTCAGACCGTAGTGAAGATGAGAAAGTTGAAGAGTGGCCCGTAACCCCGTGGGTAGACTCTGACTGTACCTCTGATACGAAGCGGCCGTTTGCTTATGCACACTCCCTCTCCCCAGTCTGTCTGCGTGCTACTGCTTTTCCCTGCTCCTCCCTTTTATCTCGAATAAGTTTTACTCACACTGTAGGCCTCTGCTTGGATATCACTTCCAATTGGAAGCCTTCCGCTATCTCCTCCTGCCTAGTCTGGGCCCTTTTCTACGTATCCATTGCCTGATTTACAGTTCAGCACTCATCACAGAGTGCGTGCCAGCCTGTTGATTGAGTCACTCTACTAAATCATATGCTCTCTAAGGAAAAAAGTTCAATCTATAGTATCTCAGGGTCTGACATCCCTACTGGATCATAATAGGCATGTGGTAAACATTTGTTAGATGGATGAGCGAATGAATGACCGAATGGTGAATGGACTGCAACAGTGTATACATCATCTCAGGTGGATTTGAAATACAGCTTTTTCTTGTTTAAAATCACATCTGTTGTAAATAAAATGTCAGAGCTACAAGGGCAGGGGGAAATTACATGAGTTTCATTTTGGTCTGCTCATTGATTAGGAGGCCTTAAAATGAGACTTTAACAGATCGATCTCAGTTGACTTATTAAAAATACCTATGTAATGACTTAGCTATTATTTATAGGATGTACATGCATGATGGTGTAAGTTAATATTTATGCAGTTCCAGGTTTTTACAAACAAGTCTTTATAGCAATGAGTATAAATTTTGAAACTGTGAATAGTTCTCTTAAAATCTGAGTTAGAGTACCAAGAAAGTTGTCTGAAGATGGCATGGAATCTATTTTGTTGATTGTGTGTGAGGAGATAAGAAGACATGTTCTGGAATTCTTGTCACTTGAGACCAGACAGGAGAAAGTTCTGCTGGGGGTCAGGTTAGGACTTAAATATGATGAAAGAAACAAATATCGGTAAAGCTCAGAGAGGATAATGGTAATGGATTTGGGCTTCTCTGGTAGATCCCTAGTGGAGGTTTGACAATTATCAACTTTGAATGGGACAAAGGTTTCTATTTTAATAGTTTGTCATATACATGGAAATTTCAGGAAATGACATATTCCATTATGATCTCAATACTTCTATTGGGATGAATCTTCTCTGTTGTGTTAATTTCACTTGTTGTTGTTGTTGGAGTTTGTTCAAATACGCTTTTATGTTTATTCCTACTGGGGGTAATTAATTTGGTTGAGCCTCTTTTATCTCTTACCTAGACCACTGGATAACCTTCTCATTGGCTCTCATTTGATTCTAGTCTCTTCATTCTTCAGGAAATTTGCTTCAACCATTGAGGTGATCATCTAAAGCAGGCACTGGCAACTCTTTCTGTATTGTCTAGAAGGCTAGACAATATTGTCTAGAAGGCTAGACAATAAATGTTATCTCTGTTGTAACTATTCAATCAGACTGGTGTAATGTGAAAGCAGGTATAGACAATACATAAATGAATGAACATGGCTATATTCCTATATAACGTTTATATGGGTGTTAAATTTTATGCAATTTCCGTGTATCACAAAATATTCTTATTTTGATTTTTTTCAGTCATTTAAAAATATAAAAAACATCTTGCTCATGGGTCATACAGAAACATAAAACGGGATGACATTGGCTTGCAGGCCATCATTCACTGACTCCTTTTTTCCCCCTCTTTTAAAATTTTATTGATTTTATTTATTCATTTATTTTTGGCTGCACAGGGTCTCTCTGTGGCCCATGGGTGTAGCAGCACTGGCTTTGTTGCCCTGCGACATGTAGGATCTTGGTTCCCCAAACAGGGATCGAACCCACTTCCCCTGAAGGTGGATTCTTAACCACTGGACGATCAGGGAAGTAACTGACTCTTTTCTAAAGCATAAAGTTAATTGTAATATCTGCATTTTCTACTCTGAAGTCCTCTGGTTATAGTTAGATTATTGATTCCCTGGCTGTGACAGGTGGCCTCTCTGTATTGGCTTAAACTGGATTAAAGTTGATGTTTATTTTCATGTAAGAGTCTAAGGGTGATTATTTCAGGGCATGTGTGGAAGCTGCAGGGAGCTGGGGACCCAGGAATCTTCAGTCTAGTTGCTGCCTACCCTCAGGGTGCTGCTCACAGCAGCAAGGTCCAGGATGGCTCACCACCACTGTGTTTACACTCTCAGTTTGCAAACACCTGGAAGAGAGAGAGGAGGACTGGCCTAGCTTGAATCTAAGACCACCTTGTAGGTAGCATATGGTGGAATATTGATGGTGGTAGTTAGCAGGCAGCAGGGAGGGAGTAAGAGGCAGTTCAAAGAAAGGGATACATTGCCTCACTAAAAAAAAAAAAAAAAAGGATGACTATCACAAAGGTTTCCAGTAGCCAGAACATGTTTCTACTTCATTAGTGCTCCTCAGCGATGCTGGTGTCACTCTGCTGTGGAGGTAGTGTATTAGCCTTGAAACTCTGCTCCCTGGTCATGAGCTGGATTGCCAGGAGGCAGCAGTGTCTGTTAGAAATCTTAGCTTACAGTGTTGACAGCCTCTGTCCCAGTGAGTCTTGCCAGGAGTAGAAGGGAAGGAGGAAATTCGTAGAAAAATCCCCAGTGACATTCCAAGGAGAGAAGAGAAAAACAGCAAGAAATGCAGAATTTTTTAAAAAAGTAATTCTTCCTGTATCTCATTCTGAATCATTGATTCACCTTTTCAATCAGGTAATGTCTCCCACCAAGGGAATGGAAACTTTGACTTTGTTATTGCTACTTTGTTGTTGTTATGGATGTTCTTTTTCCATAAACCTAAACCAGAGGGTTTTTTTGTAAAAATTGTATTTACCCAGGATACATAAGAAAAAACTATCATCTCATCAAAATTACAGAAAATCTATATCATTAAATACCTTGAGCATAAACGTGGTATCAGAGTTGGGACTGAGAGGGGCCATAAGTGGGAAACTGAAATTCGGAAGATGCAGAACAGGAAATTTTTTGACAAAAATGTCCCTAGAATTCCTTGAAAAATGACAGAAGACTGGATGTAGGGCTTTGGAGGGGACAGATTATCTGGAGGGAGAATGTGAGCAGATTTGTATAAAGTTGTACCAGATGCAACTGATTTAGCCCAGTGAATTAGAGAACAGTTGAATACACTGAAAAATGACATAAAATATCATCCAGTTACATCATGGAATTGAATACATGAAATTTTATGCTCCTAAATTATGAGAAGGGAGGAAGAAGGGTTTTAAGATGGGCCTCCAGGAATGACTTCTGGAAGAGTTCATAATTTGCTTGGAGTTACCACCTGCAACACTATAAATGGTGCTATAAGTTCAAGGACACGGCCCATAATGTTGATCCCAAGAATCAGTCATCTTTACTAAAGCAGGTCGGTAGTGAAGCTGCTGCTGTGGACCACTTCCTCTCATCACCCAGGAATCTATGGAATGGACCTATAGCCAAGATCCAGAGATCTCAAAGCCAGAAGAAGCTGACCCAATCATTTCTTAACACCCAGACAGCTCTTGAACAGACCCTGAATCATTGCTGCAGAAAGCAACTCCCATTTCCATGCATTGCTGCGAGCACAAAGAACCCAAAAGGAACAGACTGATTCCTTCATCTCTCTTTGTCTCACATATTTCATTCAGGTGCATTGAAGGGTCTTATTTGTTAGACTTCCCTGGTGACACAGTGGTTAAGAATCTGCCTTCCAACGCAGGGGACTCGGGTTTGATCCCTGGTCGGGGAACTAAGCTCCTACGTGCTGCAGGGCAGTTAAGCACACGTGCCACAACTGGAGCCCAAGTCTGTGTGCCACAAGTAGAGAAGGAGCTGTGTGCCCAAGGAAAACTTCCATGTGCCACAGCTGAGACCTGACACAGCCATACATAAATAAATATTTTATTAAAAAGAATTGTATTTGCAACGAGAATTTTAGATTCACATTAAGAATTTTACATTCAAGGAAGCCTAGATATTTATTTTTAGGCTTTCCAGCCTGTTTAATTAGAAGATAAAATGGAACTTGAGAAGCTAACCTTCGATACCGGGGTCTTCTCAGGTGGCTCAGGGTCAAGGATCTGTCTGCCAAGCAGGAGACATGGGTTTGGGCCCTGGGTCAGGAAGATCCCCTGGAGAAGGAAGTGGCAACCCACTCCAGCGTTCTTGCCTGGGAAATCCCATGGACGAGGAGCCTGGTGGGCTACAGTTCAGGGGATCTCAAAAGAATCAGACACAACTTAGTGACTAAAAACAGCAACCTTCAATATCCAGCATATATGTGCAGTGTTTATTTATGTGTGTCATATATATACATATATGTGTATATGTACATATTTTGTGTCATATATGACACAAATATATATGTATGTGTATGTATTTGTGTCATATATGTATATATTTATACCATGTAAAGCATAATTGTGCCTTATGTATTTGTGTATAGTACTCAATTAACCTGTAACTGAAATGATAAGGTAGGCTGAAAGCTCTTAAGAAACTCACACCTAAAGGAAGGAAATATATATTTGTAGTTAGCTCTACTTGTAGTTGAAGAGGATATGGAGAAATGAAGCACTCAAAGTTAATTTTTTAGGTGGCTTAATACCTAATGAATTTATATGTAAAGCACATGCTAATTTTTTTAAAAAAGCTTTCAAAAGTCAATAACCACTACATTCAATGGTGCTTTGATTCATTTGTTTATGGATTGTCTTTCTTACTTTCTGATTTTCCCCTTACATCACAGGAACTGTGCCTTAACATAAAGCGCTTGATATTTGTGAGGTATCAGCTTGCCCTTTTGCTAGTCCTCTGCTTTATGCAGCAAATAAAATGAATATAACCACAGTGAGCTAATTTTTACCTTATTTCCTTCTCCTGGGGAGCAAGACAAGGGAATATAGTTTGACCTCAATAAAACGAAAATGGATTTATATTAATTGCATACTAGAGAAAATCCATTAAAGTCATTTTAGATGATAAAAAAAATTGTTAAGATTTTCAGACCATATTAAGGTTTTTAATACAAAATAACTAATTTTCTTATCACTGGAATAAAATTAAAATGCAGCTCTTTTCTCATTTCTCTGACTGGGAAAAAAATTTGCAAGGGTTTGGGTTAACCATACTACTGAACTGAATATACAATGTATGTGAAGCTTTTCAAGCTATGAGGACAATTCATCCAGGAGACAGATTGATTTGAGGCTGTTTATCGGTACATTTTGAGCCTAGGGAAATAGTATATCTGAGAAGGAAGATGCATGCTTGAAGAGTAAAGGTTCCCAGATAAAAATAAACAAACATTACGTATTAGTAGTTTTTTTATAAAATGGGGAAATAAAAGGATTGGGAAGGAATGCTGTGTGGTTCTGCCACTGTGAGGGTGGCGTTTGCTTTTAAATGAGCTGTTCTACTCAATAGAAGATAAACGCCATATGTAGTTTCCTTTTTCCTAAGAATGTTTCCAGCACCCTTTCCTCACTGCAAGCCAAGAATATGCATCAGGCAGACTCACAGCAGAAGGCTATCAGAGTTAGACAGAGAAAAGCCCTTCTGGGTTAATAAATAATTCATTGCAAGCATTTACAGAGCATGCTGGTTGGAGGAAATATACTTTAGATATAAAAAATGGATACATAATTTTAAGTCCAGTCAACTTTCATTAAGTCTGTACATGGAGATTGAAAATGATATCCTAATACAAAGAAGTGATATCCCAGAACAGGGTGACGTGGGGCCAGAAATGGAGGACATGGAGGGAGAAAGTAGCTAGCTAGCTGTTTCAAATTCTCTCCCTTGATATTTTGCCGTTCTAAATTTCCCAGCCCTCTTGTATGTGACCAAGTTTCCGCCAATGGCATATAGATGAAAGGAATGTGTGCCATTTTCAGGCTTTGTTCATATGCCTCCCATAAGAATACGCAGATCCTCTTCAAATGTTGCTTATTAGCTGGTCTGCATCTAGAGACTGCAGTAGAGGCTCTGAAGTTTAGTCGCTACATGCTGCTGCTACTGCTAAAGTCGCTTCAGTCATGTCTGACTCTGTGCGACCCCATAGACGGCAGCCCACCAGGCTCTCCCGTCCCTGGGATTCTCCAGGCAAGAACACTGGAGTGGGTTGCCATTTCCTTCTCCAACGCATGAAAGTGAAAAGTGAAAGTGAAGTCGCTCAGTCATGTCCGACTCTTAGTAACCCCATGGACTGCAGCCCACCAGGCTCCTCCGTCCATGGGATTTTCCAGGCAAGAGTACTGGATTGGGGTGTCATTGCCTTCTCTGAGTCGCTACATAGAGCCTTCAGTTGGAAGGAGCCTGGTCCTTCTATGATTGATGCAGTGCCCCATCTCATTGACTCTGCCTTGATGGCAACCTGAAAAAGAAAGACACCCTTGTTGGTTTCAACCACTACAATCTGTGAGTTGTTCATCGCAATGATTAGCCACTCTAACTAATAAATCACATAAGAGGAACAGCAGAACTTAAAAAGTGCAAGAAGAAAGGTTCAGACAAAAATACAGAATACAGTAGAGACTTGCCAACAAGGATGTTCTGGCAAAAATCCCTAGGTGCTATTTACCATTACTAACTATAAAATCTGGTCAAATTTGTTCTAAAATTTTCATTTGTTTTTAGGCTTACTTATTCTCTCTTGACTTTTTATAAAGTTAAAGCGCTCTCCAGTTTTTATTAAATTCCCTGTGGTGAGGTTCTGATGCCCCAAGTAGATAATATTATTTGGATATACTCTGTATTTTGAATGCATGCTATGATGCTATCAAAATCTTCTGTTCCTTCATTCATTCAGTCACTCAATCAACAAACAAAAAATGAACAACATATGTGCCAGATATAGTGGTTGGGTGGGTAGGACAGAAGGAATTCTTGCTTCCTTCCATGGGTAGTGGCCCCAGGACTCCAACTGTACTCCACATGCCTTTTTAGGAATCCCCTTCACTTCAATGCAGCATCTTCAATGGTTACTTCTGAGTCAGTTACTATCACTTTGCTCACTTTAAAATACTCACATCTTAGACACTCAGCAGTTTCACACACAAATAAAAGTATGTAAAGACAAGATTTCAGTGAAAAGCCAAGTAAAGTT
>NW_011494522.1:1220586-1228852 GCF_000754665.1 Bison bison bison
TTGCCTGGAAAATCCCATGGATGGAGGAGCCTGGTAGCCTGCAGTCCATGGGGTCGCTAAGAGTAGGACACAGCTGAGCGACTTCACTTTCATTTTTCACTTTCATGCATCGGAGAAGGAAATGGCAGCCCACTCCAGTGCTCTTGCCTGGAGAATCCCAGGGATGGGGGAGCCTGGTGGGCTGCTGTCTGTGGGGTCTCACAGAGTCAGACATGACTGAAGTGACTTAGCAGTCTCTCTAGATGATTATACCTACTTGAGTTAAGGAACTCAGCTTAGTTACCTAAATCTTTGAAGTTTAGGCTCTACAAATAGGGTGTTTGTTGGTCCTAAGTAAGAACGTATATCAGAGGAAAATATCTTTCTTTCTTAAGATGTAATTGTATGTATTTATTTATGTTATTTTTGGCTGTGCTGGGTCTTTGTTGATGTCTGAGCTTTTCTCTGGTTGTGGTGAGTGGGGACTACTCTCCAGTAGCAGCACTCAGCGTCTCACTGCAGTGGCTTTCCTTATTGCGGAGCATAGCTCCAGGGCATAAGGGCTTCATTAGTTGCAGCATGTAGGGTCAGTAGATGTGACTCCTGGGCTCTAGAGCACAGGCTCAATAGTCATGGTGCATGGGCTTAGTTGCTCTGCACCATGTGGGATCTTCCCAGATCAGGAATCGAACCTATATCTCCTGCATTGGCAGGTGGATTCTTCGCCACTGAGCCACCAGAGAAGCCCAGGAAATATCTTTCATACAAAAGTTTATACATTTTTTCTCTCAAGTCCAAGTGTTGGAACAGTGATTGTGTTGCAGACATTTTTGAATGTGAGATAGTTTTTTCTGCTTAAAGGAAGAATGAGTCATTCTTATATAAACCACCAAACAAAACACCAGGGATTCTAATACAGAATCATCAAATCAATTTTTATACAAGTCCTTCTCCCCCAACAAAACCACATAATTTTTCTTCTTTAAAACCATTGTTAATTAGATTTGTGATTTTTCCTAGTGTTTTTCTCCAATGTCTTTACTAAAAAGAAGCATTTTAATATAATTATCCTTGTTTATGGTTTTCTGACTAAAATTTGTTTTATGCTGTTTATGTAGATTATGTTAAAAATTCAGTTTCTTAATTAGATATTGAACACCATACCAGAAATTTACTAATGACTGCAAAAAAGTTACAGTTTTATCTCATGGAATGGGGATGATGATATTCATCTAAGAATCAAACAAATACATTCAAATGATTAGTTTTAAAATTTGTTTTAATTTATTGGAGTACTGTTGATTTACGATGTTGTATTAATTTCAGGTGTATAGCAAAGTGGTTCAGTTACGTACATACTCATTCTTTTTCAGATTCTTTTCTCATATGAGTTATCACAGAATATTGAGGAGGGTTCCCCATGCTGTACAGTAGGTCCTTGCTGGTTATCTGTTATATATAGTAGTGTGTATGTTAATCCCCAGTTCCTGATTTATCCCTCCCCACCACCTTTCCCCTTTGGTAGCCTTAAGTTTGGTTTTGATATCTTTGAGTCTGTTTATGTTTTGTAAATAAGTTTATTTGTATCATTTAAAATAAATTAGATTCCATATTTGTCTTTGTCTGAGTTACTTCACTTAGTACGATAATCTCTAGGTCTGTCCACATTGCTGAAAATGGCATTATTTCATCCTTTTTTATGGCTGAGTAGTGTTCCATATAGGAGAAGGCAATGGCAACCCACTCCAGTACTCTTGCCTGGAGAATCCCATGGATGGAGGAACCTGGTAGGCTGTGGTCCATGGGGTCGTGAAGAGTCGGACATGAATGAGCAACTTCACTTTCACTTTTCACTCTCAGGCACTGGAGAAGGAAATGGCAACCCACTCCAGTGTTCCTGCCTGGAGAATCCCAGGGACGGGGGAGCCTGGTGGGCTGCCGTCTATGGGGTCGCACAGAATTGGACACGACTGAAGCGACTGAGCAGCAGCAGCAGCAGCAGGGTTCCATATACCACATCTTCTTTATGCATTCCTTTGTCGATGGACATTTAGGGTTCTTCTGTGCAAATGACTACTTTGATAAGTATAATGAGGGAGAAGCACATGAAAAAAGTGAGACCTGGTGATCAAACTGAGTGAGCACTTTCCTGAAGGATATGATCACAGAGCTGAAATCTGAAGGAAGGGATGGTTTCCCTCAGCAGTTTCAAGGTGGGGTACATCTAGGGGTAGAGGGTGGAGTGTGTTTGAAGTCCCAGAGGTGGGAGGAAGAGAGGACTGTTGGAGAGGTTGGAAAGAGGAGTGTATGGTAGACGGCAGAGAGGGGAGATGGAAGTGAGGGAGTCCCTGGAGAGGAAAAGACTTACACGATAAAAAGGTACCACAAGGTAGAGGCACAGGGTTGTTTTTTCACCCCAATAGTTGTTAGAAGCCATTGACAGAATTATGAATGGAACTGGGGGTAGAGGGTCCATTAAATGATAGAATTTATCTCTGGCTTATTCTTTTCAGTTCAGATACTGCTTGTTAGAAAATTATAGTATTTCTTGTTGTTACATACAGTGAAACACACTGAAGTACCCAAATAGGAGCTACCACAGATATAAAAATAGGGTCAATTTCACTCTGCACAGGAGCAAGAGTATTCTGTTTTCAGAAACAACAGGATTCTGAATCAAAGAATGAAGCTATGATTTGTACATACTGAAAACTTCCCCCAAACAGAGATACATCAGGTTGTTATAAAAGTATTAATTGCTTACAGGAGGGACCTTTGAGGTCTTTGCAATATCAACTTGGGTGTAAAATCATTCAGCTCAAAGGGAGATTGAGTGTTGTGTCTATGAAAACACTTTGAAGATGGTAATATTACATTCCCAGTGGGTTGAAAGCTGTAGTTTCCATTAAATTATGTAAAGTGTATCAGAGAAGCTTAATGTTCATGCTGATCTATCATTTCAGTTCAGTTGCTCAGTTGTGTCTGACTTTTTGAGATCCCATGGACTACAGCATCCTAGGCGTTCCGGTCTATCACCAACTCCCAGAGTTTATTCAAACTCATGTCTATTGAGTCGGTAAGGTCATCCAACCATCTCAACCTGTTGTCCCCTTCTCCTCCTGCCTTTAATCTTTCCCAGCATCAAGGTCTTTTCAAATGGGTCAGTTTTTTTGGCGTCAGGCCAAAATATTGGAGTTTCAGCTTCAGCATCAGTCCTTCCAATGAATATTCCTTTAGGATGGACTGGTTGGATCTCCTTGCAGTCCAAGGGACTCTCAAGAGTCTTCTCCAACACCACAGTTCAAAAGCATCAATTCTTCAGCCTCAGATTTCTTTTTTTTTTTTTTTTTTTAGCACTCAGCTTTCTTTGTAGTCCAACTCTCACATCTGTACATGACTACTGGAAAAACCATAGCTTTGACAGGATGGACTTTTGTTGGCAAAGTAATGTCTCTGCTTTTTAATATACCATCTAGGTTGCTCATAACTTTTCTTCCAAGGAGCAAGCTTCTTTTAATTTCATGCCTGCAGTCATCATCTGCAGTGCTTTTGGAGCCCCCAAATATAAAGTCTCTCACTGTTTCCACTGCTTCCCCATATATTTGCCATGAAGTGATGGGACCAGATGCCATGATCTTCGTTTTCTGAATGTTGAGTTTTAAGCGTTGGTTTTCACTCTCCTCTTTCACTTTCATCATGAGGCTCTTTAGTCTTTTGCTTTCTGACATAAGTGTGGTGTCATCTGCATATCTGAGGTTATTGATATTTCACCCAGTAATCTTGACTCCAGCTTGTACTTCATCCAAGCCAGCATTTCTTATGATGTACTCTGCATATAAGTTAAATAAGCAGGTGACAATATACAGCCTTGATGTACTCCTTTCCCAATTTGGAACCAGTCTGTTGTTCCATGTCCATGTTCTAACTGTTGCTTCCTGACCTGAATAAAGATTTCTCAGGAGGCAGGTCAGGTGGTCTGGTATTCCCATCTTTTTCATAGTTTTCCACAGTTTATTGTGATCCACAAAGTCAAAGGTTTGGCATAGTCAATAAAGCAGAAGTAGATGTTTTTTCTGGAATTCTCTTGCTTTTTTGATGATCCAGTGGATATTAGCAATTTGATCTCTGGTTCCTCTGCCTTTTCTAAAACCAGCTTGAACATCTGGAAGTTCATGGTTCACATACTGTTGAAGCCTGGCTTGGAGAATTTTGAGAATTACTTTGCTAGCATGTGAGATGAATGCAATTGTGCAGTAGTTTGAGCATTTTTTGGCATTGCCTTTCTTTGGGATTGGAATGAAAACTGACCTTTTCCAGTCCTGTGGCCACTGTTGAGTTTTCCAAATTTGCTGGCATATTAAGTGCAGCACTTTCACAGCATCATCTTTTAGGATTTGAAATAGCTCAAGTGGATTTCCATCACCTCCACTGGTTTTGTTCATAGCGATGCTTCCTAAGGCCCACTTGATGATTTATACCCATAGATTAAACTCTGTTGGTCCATGTGCAATGAGGTAGAGAGATTGAATAATGAGTTATTTCTCGATATTGCACAGAAAAAGAAAGGGACCTTTATCAGTTGCCTTAGTGTCTGGCCTGAAAATGTAATTATGGATTGGAAGAATAGGATTGATATGACTTCTACTTGGCTGAGTCAATGGAAGGTTTTGTTTCTTTGAGAGTTCCTGCCTTAAAGAAGGACTCTTGGCTGATAACAGGGAGAACTTGCTAAAACTAATGTCTTCAATCTAATGCCTAATCTGTTACAAAGCAGGTGGCTAGTGCTTCAGGGCTTGGGAACACCACAGCAGTGAGGCTGACAAAGGACCAAAGGGAAGAATGTGACACCATTAGGGACAGTCTGGAGTTTTATGCATGACCAAGAGATGGTTTGTGTATGCAAACTCAGTTGTATCTGACTCTTTTTGACCCCATCGACTGCAGCCCACGAGGACCCTCTCTTCACGGAATTTTCCGGGCAAGGCTACTGGAGTGCATTGCCATTTCCTTCTCTGGAGGGTCTTCCTGACCCAGGGATCAAACCTGTGACTCTTATGTCTCCTGCATTGGCAGGCAGATTCTTTACTGCTGATCCACCTGGGATTCCAAGAGATAATTAGTCTTTCTTGTTTTTTGAGCATTGATTTGTATGTTTGGTTCATAGTTTTTTTCATGCTCTCTGTATTTATTGATTATATTTTTTCTAGAATTCTCTTGTCATATATGCAAATAAAATGCTTATGTTTGTCATGAAATTGACTTTTCCAGAACGTGTCACCCCACCTGAAGTAGAAATCTGCTGTTTGTGCTGTTTGAGAAGGGGCACACGTTCAATGTCACCTTTGGATGGGCTCTTGGTTTCTGACAGACTCCATCCAGTGGGACATTTTATTCATTGATCACAGTAGGTTCCATTTCTGCATTCAAAGGCTCAGATCTCTCTCTTTGATAATTTTAAGGTGCTGTCAGAGAAAAATGCTGGTTTCTTTCTTATAAGGTTTGTATTAAGTGCAAACACAAGAAACCCTAGCCTTCCTAGAGGTTATCTCATCTAGCCTCTTGGTTTTAAAAATTTGAAGTAGATAGGCTTTAGTATAAACTGCCTAAAGAATAGACTTCTTAACTTGAAGCCAAAAAAACTTGTTTGTGATCTATTCATTCACTGCTACACTGTCCATTGTCTGCCTGGCCTTGAGTCTCCAGGATGCTTAGCAATGAGGATGTTCAGGGAAGGCAATAATGATATCTGTTTTCAAGAAGCCAAAAACTAATGAATAAGAAAGACACACCAACCTTTAATTTGTATAGATAAATTATATAAACAGAGACTCTGTTTCCTTATCTTTTAATTGGCAATAACAATAATAATCTCGGGGTTAGATTGGGGTGGAGAGAAAAACAAACAAGGTGGACAGAAGATTCTTTGCAAATGCTCTGGTTTCTAAGACAGGGGAGGGAACTGACGAATATACCTGAGCAGGGGTGACAAGGAAGAGCTGGTGGTTTCTCACCCTCCTTTAGAGTCGGACACGACTGAAGCAACTTAGCAGCAGCAGCACCCTCTTTTCTGTAGCAAGTAGAGAAAAGATTGCTACTCACTTCACATCTCTTCTCCTTGAGCCTCTGGCCTCTGGCTAAAGAGGCTGCTATGTGTTCAAAGTTTGTTTAGAGGAAAGAACCATCAGTTCTGCTGTAAAAGGAGCAGAGCTGAGTTTGAATCCTGATTGCACACTTATTAGCTATTTGACTTTGGGCAAGCGTTAATATTTCCTGAACTCTTGTTTTTCTCTACTCTTTTCTTCTTTGGCCACTCCATGCAGCATTGCAGGATTTTAGTTCCCCAACCAGAGATGGAACTTGTGCCCCCTGCAATGGAAGTGTGTGTGTGTGCTAAGTGGTTTCAGTCATGTCTGACTGTTTGTGATCCTATGGGCTGTAGCCTCCCAGGCTCCTTCTCCAGGCAAGGATACTGGGGTGGGTTTTCATGCCCTCCTCCAGAGGATCTTCCTGACCTGGGGATCGAACCCACTTCTTTTAATCTCTTGAATTGGAAGGCGGGTTCTTTACCACTAGCAGCACCTGAGAAGGCCAGATTCTTAACCACTGGACTGCCAGGGAGTTCCTGAACTCTCTTTCATCAGTAAGACGAAGTGTTAGAGCATTAGTATGCTTTGGCTAGAATAAAGGTATATAAATTATTTCTTTCAGTATTAATCTTTTACATAAATGAAATTAGTTGAGTGGTGTGATTTGAGAGAAAGCCAAAAATATCACCCAGTATTTCTCAAAATCCCACCAGTTACAGATAATAAAATGATACAAACAATGGAAAATTCTTTTCTTATAAATATACATCTACCTTTTAACTCATATAGACTCCAAAGATGAAGATATATGTCCACACAAAAATTTCTCCTCGAATATTTAGAACTGTTTTATTTATATCAGCCTCAAATTGTAAACAACACAAATGTCTATCAACAGATGAATGGATAAACTGTGAAATATCCATGCACTGGGATACTACTCCGCAATAAAAACAAAAGAATGAACAGCTGAATGCAATTGCAACAACATGGATAAACTTCAAAAATACTACACAAAGTGGAAGATGCCAGACACCAAAAAAGTATATACTGTATAACTCTTTACATGAACTTGAAAAAGAGCTGAAACTAATCTCTACTGATAGAACAGTGGTTGTTTATGGGAAGGTTAGAATTGAATGGAAAGTAACACGTGGAAACTTTCTGTTGTGGTTTAAATATTCACTAGAGTGGTGGTTACATGAGTGCACATAATATCAAATCTCTTCAGATTTTGCTCTTAAGACCTGTGTATTTTACGTAAAGTATGTATGCAAAATTCACCTAAATAAAAATAAATCCACCAATTAAAGATCCATTCAACTTGGAGAGTTAGATCAACTTGGTGAGTTAAAGAAGAGTTAAACAGGAAGCATAGTGATCATTCCCTTCTTGTTTATTGTCAGTTGCTTCATTGACCAAGGGCAAGTTTAGAATTAGAAACATCTCTGTCGAAGGTAATCATGCTAAGACTCTCAAAACAAAACTTTCAATTTAAGAAGTGTATACCCCACAATTGTACTCATCTCACATGCTAGTAAAGTAATGCTCAAAATTCTCCGAGCCAGCCTTCAGCAATACGTGAACTGTGAACTTCCAGATGTTCAAGCTGGTGTTAGAAAAGGCAGAGGAACCAGACATCAAATTGCCAACGTCCGCTGGATCATCGAAAAAGCAAGAGACTTCCAGAAAAACATCTATTTCTGCTTCATTTACTATGCCAAAGCCTTTGACTGTGTGGATCACAATAAACTGTGGAAAATTCTGAAAGAGATGGGAATACCAGACCATCTGATCTGCCTCTTGAGAAACGTATATGCAGGTCAGGAAGCAAAAGTTAGAACTGGACATGGAACAACAGACTGGTTCCAAATTGGAAAAGGAGTATGTCAAGGCTGTATATTGTCACCCTGCTTATTCAACTTATATGCAGAGTACATCATGAGAAATGCTGGATTGGATGAAGTACAAGCTGGAATCAAGATTGCCAGGAGAAATATCAATAACCTCAGATATGCAGATGACACCACCCTTATGGCAGAAAGTGAAGAGGAACTAAAGAGCCTCATGATGAAAGTGAAAGTGGAGAGTGATGAACATAGATGCAAAAATCCTTAACAAAATTCTAGCAATCAGAATCCAACAACACATTAAAAAGATCATACACCATGATCAAGTGGGCTTTATCCCAGGGATGCAAG
>NW_011494522.1:1228952-1257424 GCF_000754665.1 Bison bison bison
TGTCAAGGCTGTATATTGTCACCCTGCTTATTCAACTTATATGCAGAGTACATCATGAGAAATGCTGGATTGGATGAAGTACAAGCTGGAATCAAGATTGCCAGGAGAAATATCAATAACCTCAGATATGCAGATGACACCACCCTTATGGCAGAAAGTGAAGAGGAACTAAAGAGCCTCATGATGAAAGTGAAAGTGGAGAGTGAAAAATTTGGCTTAAAGGTCAACATTCAGAAAACGAAGATCATGGCATCTGGTCCCATCACTTCATGGCAAATAGATGGGGAAACAGTGGAAACAGTGTCAGACTTTATTTTTTGGGTCTCCAAAATCACTGCAGATGGTGACTGCAGCCATAAAACTGAAAGACGCTTACTTCTTGGAAGGAAAGTTATGACCAACCTAGATAGCATATTCAAAAGCAGAGACATTACTTTGCCAACAAAGGTCCATCTAGTCAAGGCTATGGTTTTTCCAGTAGTCATGTATGGATGTGAGAGTTGGACTGTGAAGAAAGCTGAGCGCTGAAGAATTGATGCTTTTGAACTGTGGTGTTGGAGAAGACTCTTGAGAGTCCCTTGGACTGCAAGGAGATCCAACCAGTCCATCCTAAAGGAGATCAGTCCTGGGAGTTCACTGGAAGGACTGATGTTGAAGCTGAAACTCCAATACTTTGGCCACCTCATGCGAAGAGTTGACTCATTGGAAAAGACTCTGATGCTGGGAGGGATTGGGGGCAGGAAGAGAAGGGGACGACAGAGGATGAGATGGCATCACCGACTTGATGGACATGAGTTTGAGTGAACTCCGGGAGTTGGTGATGGACAGGGAGGCCTGGCGTGCTGTGATTCATGGGGTCGTAAAAAGTAAGACACGACTGAGCGACTGAACTGAACTGAACTGATGGCTCTATAAGTGTGAAGTGTTAGTCACTCAATAGCATTTGACTCTGCAACCCCATGGACTGTGGCTCACCAGGCTCCTCTATCCCTGAAATTGTCCAGGCACTAAAGATCAGCCTAAAATATATTTGCAGTGATAGGTCTCCTCTGAGATGGTGTGTGTCCACCAGGAGAATAAGCGCCTCAGATTATCAGTTATAGGGAGCGTAATTGAAAGAGGGCCCCAGATGTGGATCTCTGTAGGTCATCCCCAAGTTTGTGCCGAGGCCACACCTCCCACAGGCTGCTCTCAGCAAATGATTGAGCTCTCCTGGGATACCAAGGTAGGCCTTCCCAGATGGCACTAGTGGTAAAGAATCTGCCTGCCAATGCAGGAGACATAATGCCCATTCCCTCCTTGGGTAGGGAAGATCCCCTGGAGAAGGGCACAGCAACCCACTTCAGTATTCTTGCCTGGAGAATCCCTTGGACAGGGGAGCCTGGTGGGCTGCAGTCTAGAGGGTCGCATAGAATGGGATACCAGTGAAGTGATTTAGCACGGATCCCCAGGACATGTGGGACTCCTCTGACAGGTGACATTGGCTTGAAGTCCTTCCTATTCTTCCCCACCCCTACCTCTCATGGCTCTGCTAAACTTCTCTTAGAAGT
Source organism: Bison bison bison (assembly GCF_000754665.1). Classification (NCBI taxonomy): domain Eukaryota; kingdom Metazoa; phylum Chordata; class Mammalia; order Artiodactyla; family Bovidae; genus Bison; species Bison bison. The sequence continues at coordinate 1,230,503 of NW_011494522.1, forward strand.
TACTGCAGAGTAAGACACGGCATCCAGCCTTCCTCCCTCCCTTCCATCCCCTCTTTCTCCATTCTGGCAGACCTGCCTCAAGGTTTGACTGCCTTCCCCATTTTCTCTTATAGGTGGGTCTCTAATAAATTTCTTAACTGTTTCATTCTGTCTTGATGTCTACTTCTTGAAAGTTCTGACTGAAAATGTCTGTGTTATGGTGGAGGGCAGATGGAAGGAGTCAGAAAGATGCCCAGCTTCCAACCATACCCACCTCGCAGGCCCATCTCTGCTCGACACTCACGGGTTTAAAGAATTCTGAGGCTTCAGACACCTTGACAGTATTATAAAACATTCACTAGGCCCTCTCATGCACCTTTTTATAATAAATCTGTAGCAGAAAGCACAGAAAAGCTGTAGCTGTAGTTCTTATGCTGTTTAGGATATTGAATTAGAGCTAAACTTCCACCCACTTTAAATCTTGCCTAATTTTTTCAAGCCTATGTCAGCTTCTGTAGTTGTAGTGTGTGTGTGTGTGTGTGTGTGTGTGTGTATGCTATAGCATAAATCTAAATCTGGCTTACATGTACCTCTAGATTTTTTTCCTTAAAAGATAAGCCCATTAATAACTTCAACACTTAGAAGAAGAATCAAAGTAAATGTAAGGGCTTAGTGATCTCTGGGAATATGTAATGGAGAAACCTAGGGATATTTTGTTTTTGAAGCAATAGATTTGTCATTGAAATTTGATTTTAAGAAGATAACATTATTCCCCTCTGAGAATAAAATTTAAAGGGCCCCTCATAGGATGAAGTTTGAAGGAGCTGATTATGGCACACATACTATTAAGGGTAGCACTTGCTGAGGATTATTCATTACCGAGATATTTTAATATACACTCTTCTTTTTCCAAGTTGTAAGATGCAGCCTACAGAATCTAAAGACTTGATTTAATCCACTCAGAAGATTTGGGGCAGGTTAGAGTTAATCCTGTCAGAGACTATGGTCTAAAACAAAAATGTGAAAACTCTATCATTAAGAAAGAATCATGTACGCTTTAGTAAGAAAGGCTCTCTTTAAAAGGAGAATTGAGTGTATATAAAGTATTTCTGGCAAAATACCAAAACTGATTGCCTAGGAGGACTAGGACAGAGAACTGGTCTTGCTAGAAAATTTACTCTGCATCCCATACCCCCATTTTCTGTGTTTTTTTAAAAATTAAATCTTGTGAATAAATAAAAAATGTTCAAATAAACTGTAGGGCATGCAACAAAGAATATAATAGGGGTATAATTTTGGTGAGTTACAGTTATAAATGGAGGTCAGAAAAAATGAGTAAGTGACTGGACATCTTCATGCTAATCTTTAGAAGAAAGAGTGTGACTATTGCAAGAGAAACCAAGGGACTTGCATGATATATTTTAAAAGACTTTTAATACAAATCATGGTTGTAATTCTATAACTCAGTCATTTGGTGTCTGCTGGTGATTCATAACTTACTGGATACTCTGGTTAAAATGTCAACATCACTTAGAATGAAAATGCAGAGGTATCGAAGAAAGAAATGCAATGTTTTAGGGAGATCAGCAGACCACCCTGTGACCAAGCTCTGCTAAATAAGCATGATCTCATAGTTGCTTTTTTTTTTTTTTTTGCAGAATCAGTCTCAGTATATGAGAGTGTGATTAATAGCATGCATTATGAAAGCTAATGCTCTGTATTTCTATTCCTGATTCTATAACCACAGACTTTAAAAAAAAATTGACATGATATATACAGGGATGAATTAAAAGGATGCTTACAGATTGAAAAGTTTTATTCAATGTGGTTCCATGTTTGTTTTCTTTCATCAGGTTCTAGAAATCTTGTTCATTTAAGAAATTTACAGCTAATCTTTTAAAAACCAAGAAAAGGATCTGAAAATTCAGCTGCGTTCTCTTTTGCTTTTCTATTTCCCATTGGAACTAAGCTGCAAATTGTATGATTCATAAAGCAGGATGCAATTCAACTGTTTTTCTCACCATCCTGGGATAGATCCAGTAGGGAAGGCCCTGAAAGTGGATTAGAAGATTATTTTAATAAATCTGTAACTCATTGACTTTAGCATACTTGCCCCTAAGTCTTACCTCTTTCTGTCTCTCCATTTTCTAGAGCATTTGTGAAATTAATGAGATGATAGATTATTGAGAAAGTGTTTTAAGTTCTTAGAGAAAAATATAATATGTGAAGTGAGTAGAATGGGAACCCCCTGAAAGATACACCCCCCAGAACCTTTGCATGAGACCTTATTTGCAAAAGAGGACTTTGCAAATGTAATTGAGTTAAAGATCTTGAGACCATTCTGGATTACCTTGTGGACTCCAAATCCAATGACAGGAGTCCTATAGAAAACAGAAGAGGACAAGACACAGAGAAGACCATGTGAGGACGGAGGCAGAGATTGGAATGGTAGAGCCACGAGCTGCGGCTTCCCTGCTGGCACAGTGGTAAAGAATCTGCCTGCAATGCAGGAGATTCAGTCCCTAGGGCATCAAGCTCCCCTGGAGGAGGGCATGGCAACCCACCTCAGCACTCTTACCTGGAGCCTGGCAGGCTGCAGTCCATAGGGTCACACAATCACACAGAGTAGGATACTACTGATTTGACTAAGCAGCAGCAGCAGCAGCCACAGGCCAGGGCTTCCCTGTAGCTCAGCTGGTTAAGAATCCACCTGCAATGCAGGAGACCCTGGTTCGCTTCCTGGGTTGGGAAGTTCCCCTGGAAAAGGGGTAGGCTACCCACTCTAGTATTCTTGGGCTTTCCTGGTGGCTCAGACGGTAAAGAATCTGCCTGTAATGCAGGAGACTTGGGTTGGGAAGATCCCCTGGAGGAGAGCATGGCAACCCACTCCAGTATTCTTGCCTGGAAAATGCCCATGGACAGAGGAGCCATGGCAGGGTCGCATGGGGTTCATGGGATCACAAAGAGTCAGACACAACTGAGCCACTAAGCACAGCACAGCCACAAGCCAAAGAACACCTGGAGTCACCAGGAGCTGGGAGAGGCTGAGAAGGATTCTTCTCTACAGCTTTCAGAGAGAGTGTGGTTCCACCAAAACCTTTATTTCTGACTACTGGCCTCCAGAAAACTCTCTTATTTTAAGCCATCAAGTTTTTGATCATTTGTTATGGCAAACACAGGAAAGCAAATACCCTCTGATTCCACGTTATCATTGTTGTCTACCTATAGTAATATTATTAAGCTTGTGAGTATTATTTGAAAACGTATGAAGTTGGCATGGGGTATGACAGGTTTTCACGCGGTGGTGATTTTGCCGGTAAAAAGACACTTGGCAACATCTCTGCTGTCATCGTGGTGGGAGGGGGCGCTACTTGCTTCTAGTGGGAGGAGCCAGGGATGCTGCAAAACATTCTGCAATATAGAGGACGGCCCCCATCCCCAAAAAGAATCATCCGGACCACCATGTCAATAGTGCAGAGACTGAGAAAGCCTAACGTATGAGAAAGCCTCACATTGTGAGAGTAAAACCTTAGCTCTGCCATGAATTTGTTAGACAATTTACCCCAGGCAATAAACCTCTTGGAGCTGTTTAGTTTTCTCATCTGTAAAACATGATGGCACTAACACCTGCCAGAGCATTATACAATCCCAAAGAGATAATGCTGGTCAAAGAATTTTATACTTTGCGTTCTTTAATAGTAATGGAGAGGCTTTCATTATTATCATCCCTATATTTCTTTAGTGGAAGCAAAGGCAAACCTTTGACTTTTAATTAATACCGTCAGGAAGTTCACCATCAATGGATGCACTGAGCCACAGGAGACTCCGTTTTGTATGTTTAAGATTATTATCTCAAATAGAATAGTTCTTGGAAATTTCATGGCTATTACTGTTTAGTGATGTTTTTCAGTGGCAAGGATACTCTGGAAGTATTCATAAAGTTTCTCTGGGGAGTGTATGCTTTATGTCAGATGAATAACAAAACTGAAGCCAAATCGAATATTGCACAGAATGTTAATGTGTAATAAAAATGTGTAATAAAATGTGTAATAAATAAATAATATGTGTAATCTTTAATAAAAGCAGAGACAGTGCTATGTAGCCTTTAAAGTGTTTTTGCTATAAGGGAAGCTTTATATTTTTCTAATTATTATTAAATAGCCCTGTGAAGCTAGTTGGACAAGTGTTGTCTTTTTCGGACTCATGAGAAAACTGGAGACTGGAGGAGCACTGTGCTTGATCAGCAAATGGCAGCGCTATGCTTAGAGCTCAGATTTTCATCCTTATTCAGTGACAAAGTGTCTGCAAACACCAGCCCATTAGAATAGGGTGATAATAATGATCACTGAAGAGCAGTGGGTCACAGGAAAAGTGCTCACGGGTTCACCTCATTGTATTATACTTTGCAAGTACTGTATTTTTTAAAAACTGAGGGCTTGGTTGAGCAAGTCTATTAGTGCCATATTTCCAAACAGCATTTGCTTACTTCCTGTCTCTGTGTCCCATTTCAGTAATCTTTGCAACATTTTAATCTTTCTCACAATTATTATATTTGTCATGGTGATCTGTGATCAGTCACTATTGTAACTATTTTGACATTTCCTAGCAATAAAGAATCTTTGAAATATATACTTTTTTTAGTGTTAATACTATTACACAATAGACTATAGTGTACACATGACTTTTATATGCACTTGAAAACCAAAATTTGTGTAGCTCACTTTATTGTGATATTTGCTTTATTTCAGTGGTTTGGAACTGAACCTTCAACATCTGTGAGGTATGCCTGTGTTAATATGAGATTAAACGGCACGAAATTCTTTGGCAGACATTTTAGAAAGAAAGTGTTAGTCACAAGACAGAACATAATTAGAATTGTTTTGGAAGCAGGCTGGGAAAACTTGCATGATGCTCACAGTCCTGGACCTTCATCTTAGAACTTTTGTTGACCACCTTGTGGCTCATACGGTAAAGAATCTGCTTGCAATGCAGGAGACCTGGGTTTGATTCCCAGGTCAGGAAGATTCCCTGGAGAAGGAAGTGGCTACCCATTCCAATATTCTTGCTTGGAGAATTCCATGGATGGAGGAGCCTGGAAGGCTACAGTCCATGGAGGCCCAAAGAGTCAGACATGAATGAGCGACTAACGCTTTTACTTTCACTTAAGTGTAATGAAAGGTTTCCTAGACACTGTGGGGAGGGCAGAGAGGAGAAGCAATAGGCATAATCTTTTGTTCAGAAGGGTTGTATACTAAGAAAAAAATCAGTTGTTTAAATCAACTTATGCCAAAGGGTAATGTAATGTAGAGAAGGAATACATTTAAGGCAGTATTTTTAAAAAATAAGATTCAGAAAATGCTAGTACCTTGAGACAGTTCTTTAAAAAGTGAGGGTTTCTTCTGTGGTTGAACATGTTTAGAATAATGATGTTTCCATTGATTTTAAGATGAAATGTGTCTGTGTTTTCAATTTTAACATCTCTGAATTCAAGATGTACCTTACAAATGGTGTTGGCCAAGTAGCAGTTGTGGTATAGTCATTCTTGCCTACACGTGGGTGAACTTAATTATTACTCCTGGTACCAAACTGGAAAATGAAAACCTCTGGACCTTTAAGTCAATGTGCAAACCATTTGAATCCTTGACTGGTCTCTGAAACTTTCTTTGACATCTAATCCAAAACACGCCGGCATCAAAACTTCCAAAATAGGTATAAGTGGCTTGGCAGAATATTCTAGAGACAATATTGAAACATACTTAAACACTAGTACATCTAGCACTAGTCTCGTCAGTGCTTCTAGAAGTCACAGAGGGAAATATTATATGGAAAGATGATAGTGAAAATCAGTTGAAAAGTGATTCAGAAGAGTCAGACAATGTGAAGACATTTTGTTAATGCTGTAATAGATGTTCTTTACTTATATGTTCCTTTTTATATACGTAGGTGTGTGATTAAAGTTAGGTATATCTACAAGAGCTCACTCCCTAAGTATCTAAAAAATCAGGTGACTCACAAAACACTGTGTCATACTAAATTTGTGTCATTATTTCCTCTTTAGTGGTACCTAAATTGATATGTCTTAACATTAGAATGCCATTTTAGATGATGAAATATGACACATTTCCGTTTTGGCCTATATAGGGGGATATATAATATACTGCCTATTGGCATGCAGATGCCAGTAATTAGCCTTTTAAAGACTCTAAGAAGTTTTAAAGTAGGTGGTTTAATTTTTGCATACAATTTATGATAACCCTTCCCTTTTCCTATGAAACTTAGTATGTTTAGGATTACTTAATTTAGTATTTTTCATACTGGAGTATAGCTTCCCTGGTGGCTCAGACAGTGAAGAATCCACCTGCAATGCGGGAGACCTGGGTTCGATCCCTGGGTTGGGAAGATCCCTTGGAGGAGGGCATGGCAACCCACTCCAGTATTCTTGCCTGGAGAATCCCATGGACAGAGGAGCCTGGTGGGTTACGGTTCACGGGTCTCAGAGTCAGACATGACCGGGTGACTAAGCACGTACATACACATGTAGCAGATTAACAACGCTGTGATAGTTTTAGGTGGGCAGCAGGGGCTGATGGCTGTACAGGCACACATTGTCCCCCATGCTCCTCTCCTGTCCAGGCTGCCACACAACATTCAGCAGAGTTATTCATAACACAGTTTTCAAAATTCTTTATTGAAGGACAATTGCTTTACAATATTGTGCTGGTTTCTGCCATACATCAGTATGAAGCAGCCATAGGTACACATACGTTCCCTCCCCCTTGAACCTCCCTCCCATCTCCCACCAAATCCTACCCCTCTAGCTTGTCCCAGAGCACTGGGCTGAGCTCTTTGCATAACACAGTTTTGAGACAGACGGGCAATATAGGCCAATCTTTACTTTTTGAGATAAGTGTTGCCTTCTTTAATTAAGATGGATTATTGTTATTACCTGTAAAGGTAGTTTATACAGTCAACCAACACTACTTGTCTCCACTTATTATGGATCAAGCTCATAATAAGTTAGGTGTTTCAAATAAGTTCTTTGGAATTACTTTAATTAGATTATTAAGATTTGATTGAAATAAAAAAAAAACAAAACATGTGTATTAGAGTAGCAATAGCACTTGAGATGGTTCATTTTATACGTCAACTTGACTGGCCTGTGGGGTACTCAGATATTTGGTCAGACGTCGTTCTGGGTGTGTCTGAGAGTGTTTTTGAATGTCTAACTTTTGGGTTGGTAGAATGAGTATAGCAGCTTTCCTTCCCTACCATGCTTGGCCCTCCTCCAGCAGTTGAAATCTTGAATAGAATGAAGAGGCTGACCCTCCTGCTGGTAAGAGGGAACTGCTCCTGCCTTTCTGCTTGAGCTGGTACATCAGTCTTTTTTTTTTTTTTAAATTTTATTTTATTTTTAAAATTTGCAATATTGTATTGGTTTTGCCATACACAATATTGTAAAATTTAAAAATAAAATTAAAAAAAAAAAAGACTGATGTACCAGCTCAAGCAGTAAGGCAGGAGCAGTTCCCTCTTTTTCCTGATTTTGGACCTGACCTGAATCATTGCCGCCTCTTGGGTCTCAGTATGCAGGCTTTTCGGACTGGCTGGATCTAAACCATTGGTTCTCCTAGGTCTCCAGCTGCTAATTGAAGATCTTGGGCTTCTCAGGCCCTATAATTGAGTGAACCAATTCCTTATAATAAATCAATGTCTTCCTCCCTCTCTCATCTGTATATAGGATAACAGGGTTCTAATTCTCTGTGGAACCCTAACTAATACAGCACCCAACCTTGATAAGTTTTTTTAGACTTCAAGCATGGCCCTTAACCAGCGGCGCTGACATCAGTTGGGAACTTATTAGAAATGCTGAATCTCAGCCCTCAGGCCTCAGTTCAGACCTACTGAGTCAGAATCTGCATTTTAATAAGATCTCTAGGTGATCTGTACGCACATTAAATCTGAGAAGCACTTCTTTAAAGTATTTTGAAGTCTTTGCCTATAATTTGTGTTGCTGAAGAAGAATACAAAGGAACTTTATAATTATTTGACATTAATACTTCAGAAAAGACATAACAGGGAGATTGTAACAAAGGGTTTTTTCTTTTCAGACATTGCATAACATTTGATGAATAATTATGTAATGATGAGAAGAAAAACTTTTCCTTGAAATTTGTATTCCTAGAAAATTTCTAGATTTATCAGTTTCTAAATAGTAATATACCACAACTGACATCTGCTTATCCTTAAGCATTAAACAGAAGATTTCTGAAATTAATTTTACAGATAAACATTATGGATATCAATCTAACACCTTCAAACATTTTAATATTTATTAGAGTGGATTTCACAACCAATAAATTATGGCTAGTAGTAACAACCAAATACTATCTTGGATTTTTGAATGCTAAGATTAACATTTACATAGCACTTTATAATTTTCTAAGTAGTTTCATGTTCATCAATAGCTCGTGAGATTGTTTCAATAAGCTTATAAGAAATAGCTATAGGGTATTTCTTCTGAAATACTTTTACAATTATTCGCTTGTATTTTCACCTTTTACAAGTCAGAGAAGTCAGCATGAATTTAAATTTAATGTATGTGTATTGACACTGCTCAAATAATTTTATTATTTTCAGTTATTTTTAGTTTTATTGCCCAACCAAGGCAAGATTGGTTTGTGGTTGTTGATGACTGAATTTTGCTCTGCTTTCTCTTTGATGTGGCAGTGAAATCAATAGCAGTTTCTTTTCTTCTGTTCAGCCCACTTACCTCCTTTCATATGTAATAGGGAAATACTCATGTGTGATTCATTGGACAGTATCTGCTTCTTATTTCTGGGGAAGTAACTTGGTAATCATCACCCGAAAGTGGCTAGCTGTTCGGCAGGAGATGAAGTTGCTATTGTATCTGCCTGTCTAGGATTTAATTGTAAGAGAAAATGATATCCTATCACACTGAAATTTTAACTTACCCAAGGGACATTTAGGCATGGGAGGTTAACTGAGGGATGTCAAGGGAACAGCTGCTGCATCTGAGACTGCTTCTCAATTCTAGAGAACTGGGTTGCTGGTGCTTAGAGGAATGATGAAGACTAGAAGGAACATGTCTTTTGGTTTAGATAGACAGTCTATTGCCTTACAACACTTAGTATTTGGAAGAGTTCAGTAATGCAAAAAATGATGAAATTGCTTTTTGGTAGTTATTCAACTTCACGGATACATTTATATAATTTTTAGAATACATCAATGTCTAATGAGGCAAAATGATTTGAGAGAAGCAGGGATATCATTGCTATGAGATAAAACTTTCAAATTTTTTATTATAATAAGCTATATGAGCAATATCTAGTTGATTTTTATGGAAGGTTTTCAATTCCCTGGTGGATATTTTGATATAATTTATAAATGTAAGATCAGGTCAATAATTAGGCTGATTACTCAAAATTTCAAGGGTATAATGGAAAGAAAACCCATAAAAGCAAAGGGCAGGGAGACAAGGAGAGCTGATATAGAAACAGACTCACTCTGTGTATAATTAAGCAAAATGATCTCTTTGATAGGGAATATAGAATGACTGATTACTGCTAATAATGATAAAACTGCACTTTTTAACATTTACCATTGCAGTCGCTTAGCTTCTATCACAACCCCTTCCAATTTCTCTCCCTATAGGTTTCTCTGTCCCTGCTTGCGAGCAAGTAGAGATAGCCAGAGATTCTAGCTTGAGGCTCCTCATCCCTGGAGTCACCAGTTCTGTTCTGTCCCTGCCACCATTCTCCGTCTCAACATCCAGGGACACAATAAACCTTCTCTTCTTAAACATCTCCTGTAAGTGAAAGCGCCCAGTACAGAGCTGGCACGTAAACATTTCTACCTTTTCCTCTGTATAAAGTCCAAGGATTTGTTTTTAGGCTCTCTGTGTCCTCTGATCTCTCCGTGACATTTAATACTGTGGACTTCCATCTCATTGAATTTCTCTTTAGGTTTTTCATGTTATCACTCCTTACAACTTCGGTGTTGCCCTGGTATTCATTTCCATTTCCAAGTCAGCAATACAGGACTGTCTTTTTGAGCATACGGGCATACCTTATTTCACTGTGATTTGCTTTACTGTGCTTCCCAGATTTTTGTTTCTGACAACTTGAAGGTTTGTGGCAACTGTGCAGTGAGCGATTTTTATTGCCCACTTTGTGTCTCTGGGCCTCAATCTGGTAATTCTTGGGCTGCTTCAAGCTTTTAAAGTATTACTATATTTGTTATGGTCATCTGTGGTCTTTGATGTTCCTACTGTAAAAAGATTATAGCTTGTTGAAGGCTAAGGTGATGGTTAGTTTTTTTTAGCAATAGAGTGTTCTTTAATTGAGAACACATGTGATATCATAATGCATGATATCATGCATTACATTTTAAAAATAATACTCTTGCACATATAAGAGACTACAGTGTAAACATAACTTTATATGCACTGGGAAACAGAAATATTCATGTGACTTGCTTTATTGTGATATTTGCTTTATGGTGAATCTGCAGTATCTCTGTGGTGCCTGTATTTTCTTTGATTTCTTTGATGACACATCTTTTTCACCCCACTCTTTATTTACCCTTAATGAGCTGATCCATGAGGTTATAATCCTCTGAGAAGTAAAAGACTCAACTTTGTACATTGACTTCTAATTTTTGGTCATGCTCTATTTTTTAAAATTTCGAATTGTCCATTAATAATCATTTATAGTTGAATGTTCTACTCTTAAAAAGCACAAAACCAATATTTCTCAATGTGAATGAGTCATTTTTATCTTAAAGCAGCTGCTGCTGCTGCTGCTAAGTCGCTTCAGTCGTGTCCGACTCTGTGCGACCCCATAGATGGCAGCCCACCAGGCTCCCCTGACCCTGGGATTCTCCAGGCAAGAACACTGGAGTGGGGTGCCATTTCCTTCTTCAGTGCATGAAAGTGAAAAGTGAAAATGAAGTCGCTCAGTCGTGTCCGACTCTTAGCGACCCCACGGACTGCAGCCCACCAGGCTCCTCCACCCATGAGATTTTCCAGGCAAGAGTACTGGAGTGGGATGCCATCGTCTTCTCCAAAAGCAGCTACATTTGCTTAACTTCTACTTCTTCATTTTATCAGTACTATTTTCTTCTTCTCATTTTCATCACTCAGCCTTAAAATTTTGTATCACACTTGACTTTATTTTTTTCTTTCCATATTTTATTTTTTGGTCTAATAAAAAGTCCAATCAGTCTCTAGGTTCAATAAAGTGGGGTTTTTTAGTCAATTATTCCTTTAAATTTTTTAAATTTATTTTTTACTGAAACATAGTCGATACATGTTACAGGTGTACAGACAGGGATTCACAATGTTTAAAGGCTGTACTCCATTTATAGTTATTATAAAATATTTGCTACATTCTCTATGTTGTATAATATATCCTTTTAGTTATTTTGTACATAATAGTTTGCACCTCTTTTTCCCACGCCCATGCTGTCCCTCCCTGCTTCCCTCTCCCAGCTGGTAACTTAGTTTGCTCTATGTATCTGTGAGTCTGCTTCTTTGTTGTTATAGCCAGTAGCTGTAGTTTTTAGATTCCACATGTGATACCATAAATTGTTTGTCTTTCTCTGTCTGACTTATTTCACGTAGCATAATCCAGTAAAGTTTTTCTTGGGAAATGGCTCTACTTGGTATTCAAACATTTCCATCCCCAACTCCAACGTTAATACCTTCTCCCCCAGGTCTTGTTAAATCACAATGACACCCACTTGGCAAATAGACACATTCCAATTTTATTAATCTGTTCATAGCAGAATATCCTGTCAGAGTTTACCTTTTTAAAAATGTATTTTGCACTATTTCTTCTTGCAAAATGTGTAGTTTTATTACATAAAAAAGGAGAAAATAAAAATAGTAATGTTCGCACCGTCTTTCTCTGAAATTTTTAAAGCTTTTTAAAAAAGAGCTTAAAAGAGCTTTTCTAGTTATTTTAAAAATTCTTTTCCAGTTTTACTGAGAAAAAATTGACATGCATCACTGTCTAAGTTTAAGGCACACAGTATGATGGTTTGATTTACATGTGTTGTGAGTGATTACCACAACAGCTTCAGCTAACCTTTATCTTCTTGTATAGCTATAACAAAAGGAAAAGAAAGAAAAAGAGTAAAAGAAAATAATTTTTCTCCTCGTGATAAGAACGCTCAGATTAACTCTCTTTACAACTTTGCGGTATATTACACATCAGCCACAGTCGTCATGCTGAACATTGCATCCCTAGGACTTATTTATCTTATAACTTAAAAAGAATCTCTCTAAATAGAGGTGCCATAATTTGGTTTTGGAATCATAAGAGGTATCATCCACCTTTATCTTCCTCCAAACGTATAAGAATTCCTCAATAGCAAAGTAAATTATCTTTGAGTCACAGAGTATTACCTTCTCAGAAGAGTAACATATTGTGTTTGCAGACTATAAGACGACAAGGGGTCCAACACCCTGGAGAGGGAAGCTGTGGTTGCCCGACACTGAACCAGTCCATAACCATCTTGTCAACCAAAACATTCACAGTGAAGACCTGTAAGTGTTGCCAGCTCAAGTGAGAGACACGCTTGCTCTTGTCTATACTGAAGAAGTGGGCTCCTGCTTCCTTGCAGAATGACAGTGGCCTGAGCCTGGATCTGGATTTTTAAGTCCTTATTTCCATGGTGGATTGGCAGTGACTCTGGAATTTTGCAGAACACAGCTTCAACAGGGCCAAACACATAGCAGAAAGAAGTGGTGCACAGATGACAGCGTTCTTCCTGATTGAATATGTGGGTGGGGCTCTGTGAACACTGCAGGTTTTGGTTGATGGAGGGACGGTTCTAAAGAAGAAGGTACGTGCCTGTCTACTAATAAAGAAATTAGGGGCTCAAGATAGTATTTGGGGGAGTGAGATTTCACAGTCTCTCCATTCTGAGTTTTTAGGGCATTTTATACCAAAGACTGCAGGGAGAAGGCAATGGCACCCCACTCGACTGAGGGACTTCACTTTCACTTTTATGCATTGGAGAAGGAAATGGCAACCCACTCCAATGTTCTTGCCTGGAGAATCCCAGGGACAGGGGAGCCTGGTGGGCTGCCGTCTATGGGGTCTCACAGAGTTGGACACGACTGATGTGATTTGGCAGTAGCAGCAGCAGCAGCATACCAGGACTGCAAGGAGATCCAACCAGTCCATTCTAAAGGAGATCAGTCCTGGGTGTTCTTTGGAAGGAATGATGCTAAAGCTGAAACTCCAGTACTTTGGCCACCTCATGCGAAGAGTTGACTCATTGGAAAAGACTCTGATGGTGGGAGGGACTGGGGGCAGGAGGAAAAGGGGACGACAGGATGAGATGGCTGGATGGCATCACCAACTCGATGGACGTGAGTCTGAGTGAACTCCGGGAGTTGGTGATGGACAGGGAGGCCTGGCATGCTGGAATTCATGGGGTTGCAAAGAGTCGGACATGACTGAGCGACTGAACCAGTTTCACGTGCAATCACACTGTAATTTATAGGGTAACAGAGGTTTGTTCAGGAGAGTCATAGTTTACATCTGTTGTTGTGGTGTGGTTTTAAGGAATTTTCACTTTTTACCTAACTTTTACCTAGGATAAAAGTTATCCTATTTTGAAAAGTATATTGTTAACCTCTCTATAATCTTCCAATTCTGGGGCTTAGGGTTGAGGAGAGCCTTTTACTTTCCTTAAAGAATCTAGATCTTGGGACTTTGGTCCTCAGACAAAAATTTTGCATCTTTAGAATCTATTTGCCCAAAAAGAATCTACTTGGTCAACAGATAACTAGTTCACCAACAAGAATCTACTTAACCAACAAGCTTCCTTATAAGGACCAGGAGGCTGCCTCACCTGCCCATTTTTACGAAAAGCAGAGCAGGACAGGTTTTTAGATTCATTGCCATACCCTACCTTCCCAACCCTCCTGTGGGTAGGATATGCAGACTCTGCTCTGGTATGTTTATTCCACAAGAACAAGAAGTACAAGATAGTTCTCTAGTGAAAGGGCAGCAAGGCCAGTTCATGCATTTTTTTTTTTTTTTTAATTATTTGGCTTCGTCGAGTCTTAGTTGCAGCATGCAGGCTTCTCACTGCATCATGAGGGATCTTCCCTTGTGGTACCCAGGCTCTCCAGTTGTTGTGGCTCATAGGCTCGGTAGTTGTGGTGTGCAAGCTTGCCCTGTGACATGTGGGATGCAGGATCTTAGTTCCCCAACCAGGAATCAAACCTGCATTGCAAGGCAGATTACTGACTACTGGACCACCACGAAAGTCCCCCAATTCATGCTTTCAAGGAACAGAATTTAGAGCCACTAGCAAGACACAGCTCAATGAATCACAAGCTCTAACCAACTGGATTCACTTCTCTCTCCTTTGGGTACATGTACAAATGTTACCTTTAGCCTTTTTTCCTTATGGAAGAAAAGAACTTGCATGGACAATTGTCATAATACATGGTACGTCTTCCTCAAGCTATGTTTTCCTAATTGATGTCATGGTTCTCCTTATGTGGATGTATGCTAAGTCATTTCAGTCGTGTCCGACTCTGTGATCCTGTGGACTATAGCCCGCCATGCTCCTCTGTCCATGGGATTCTCCAGGCAAGAATACTGGAGTAGGTTGCCATGCCCTCCTCCAGGGGATCTTCCTGATCCAGGAATCAAACCCATGTCTCTTTGTCTCATGCATTGGCAGTCGAATTCTTTACCACTAACACTATCTGGGAAGCCCGGTTCTCCTTATAGCTGTTTTCTAATACTTTCTATACTTGATCACTGCAAACAGAAAAATGAATTAAGTGAACTTTGGGGCCCTTCACTGATTCTGTTTATCTCTATCATCTTAGCTATTTTGTTCTTTCAGTTCAAGGACACATCTTCCATAATAGTCTCAAATTTAAAGGGCATATGGTTGATTTTGAGAAGGAATGGAATGAAAATGAAGACTCTGATCACCAGATCTGAGTTGAGGGCTGAGATTCTGTATCTGTAACCAACTTCCAGTGATGCATTTATCACTGGTCCTTTGGATCACATATTAAGTATTCAAGGCTCTGTAAGGCCTCATTAAAAGTCACTAGATCAATTTAACCCCATTTCCTCAGACACTCAAATTAAAAAGGGCTGGAAAATTGTCATTGATTGTTCTTAATGACAAATTACTCATTTGAAATGTATATTCTCTTATATTACTGTTTAAATGCTTCATTCTCATAAGCTGTAATCCCAGGTAGATGGAAAGCTTCTTTAGTACAGGAATGGTTCCTTACAGCTTTTGTATAATCTCTTATAGTGAGGTTACTCTGTCCTATGCCTAGTAGGTCTACACTAAATTTGCTGATTAATTATTCTTAAGGGATTGCTACTTACCATTTTATCATGTGAGAACTCATGAGGTACATTTAAATTTACAATTTGGCAACAAATAATTATTTTAGGTAAAATTATAAAATACACTAAAGTGAGGAAATCTGAGTATTCTGAATAAAATGCTATATTTGAATTATTAAATTACAATGCTAAAGTAGGAAGTAAAGGTCTTTGCTATTTTGAAGATAATATAGATCTGAATGAGACTTTATAAACCGGGTTAGGGAAAACATGTATTATTGTTTTATTGCTTTGATTACAATACATGTGTTCTGGAAAACTCATAGTCACAAAATAACAGGTTATAATCCTGACAATTACTTCCAAACTTAGTTTTTAATTGATTTGTTGGATACAGATATTATCAACTTGTATGGGTAGAACAATCCTTGCAGAGAGTTCCTATTAAAAAGTTTTGAAGGATTTAAAAGTTAGGCAATCTATAGAAATAACATGCTCTAAACTCTCTTCTTTTGCGAACTTTGAAACAGAGTTGGAAAACTCCCACAGACAGCAGGATATAATAGTCTGTAGAAATGACGGTGAAAATTTGGGGGAAAAAGTAATAACATGATCATAAATCCTGAGTACGGATTTTGGATCTCCACTTTCAAATGATTATATTGATTGAGTCATCTCTTAAAACTCCCAAAGGAAGTCAGATGCTCCTGAGTAAATTTTATGGATGTGTGTGTTTCAAAATACAAGCTCTGCTATGGTTTGCACTTGCCTTCAATGGAACAAATCTGTGTCTTCAATCACTTTAACACTTCCTCATGAAAATCTCATCATTTCTTAGAGATCTCAGAGTTCAGGAAATAAATTGGAAGGACCAGATACTTTCTCATCATCTGTGCATGATTCTCTATGAGCTTTTTGTTCAGTTTTGCTTCAGTGTTTAAATTAATGAGATAATCTTTGGGCATGTGTTCTTATGACTAGCATTCAGATGATATTTCTCCACTCACACCCTGCTGCTGCTGCTAAGTCGCTTCAGTCGTGTCCGACTCTGTGCGACCCCAGAGACGGCAGCCCACCAGGCTCCGTCATCCCTGGGATTCTCCAGGCAAGAACACTGGAGTGGGTTGCCATTTCCTTCTCCGATGCCTGAAAGTGAAAAGTGAAAGTGAAGTCGCTCAGTCCGCCTCTTAGCGACTCCATGGACTGCAGCCCACCAGGCTCCTCCATCCATGGGATTTTCCAGGCAAGAGTACTGGAGTAGGGTGCCATCGCCTTCTCCGACTCACACCCTATTTGGCAGTATTAACAAGAAAGAAATGGTTCTTATCTGGGTGTTTTTAAAGATATTAGTGCAATTTTTATGTAAAGGAAATTATCATTTATCTTCACCAGCCACAGCATCTGTCATTCTAACCGGATACTGTGTATTGCGAAGAGGGGGAGACGTAAATAGATTTTGATTCTCAGGTGGATTAATGATAACTGGTATCAATACAGAACAAACACAGTTGTTGACAGAAGTAGTAAGTGTTGCCCTTTCAGGTAAGGCTCCTGATTAAGCTGGAAATAAAAAAGGCTTCATAACACTCATGACTTCAACAAGTTTATAAATTACCAGGAAAACCTCACTAGTTTGCAAAACATCAAGGAGACAGACATAAGCATTTCATATCTGCTCTGCTGTGACAGTTATTACAGGACGTGAGATACGCCTCCACCTTCCATATCATGTGATTCAGGTCCTATCCATCCTTTCAGCTTCTCAAAATGCAGACTGTGACTAGAATCAAGTGTTTACACAGAAGAGTTATACAGTGAATAAAACGTGGTTTCAAAATGAAGTATCTTGGCTTGTCATAAACAGTGTTGGGGTTCTTGTTAAGCTAAATAAGACATTCCTTTTAAGAAATAGGAAAGGTTTGAGAATTTTGCTTAAGACTTTTTCGAGAGTAGGAAATCAAAGCCCATGCTTTTGATACTATTTAGGTGCTAATAAGGAAAGGTCTGTCTAGTCAAGGCTATGGTTTTTCCAGTGGTCATGTATGGATGTGAGAGTTGGACTATAACGAAAGCTGAGTGTGGAAGAATTGATGATTTTGAACTGTGGTCTTGGAGAAGACTCTTGAGAGTCCATTGGACTGCAAGGATATCCAACCAGTCCATCCTAAAGGAGATCAGCCCTGGGTGTTCATTGGGAGGACTGATGTTGAAGTTGAAATTCCAATACTTTGGCCACCTGTTGCGAAGAGCTGATTCATTTGAAAAGACCCTGATTCTGGGAAAGATTGAGGTCAGGAGGAGAAGGGGACGACAGAGGATGAGATGGTTGGATGGCATCACCGATTCAATGGACACGAGTTTGGGTAGAATCCGGCAGTTGTTGATGGACAGGGAGGCACGGCATGCCTCCATGGGGTTACAAGGAGTCGGACACGACTGAGTGACTGAACTGAAGGAAGCTTTTAAATAGTAGATGTTAATGAAACATAAATTGGAAATATGCTAGCTCATTTTCATCAAACATGTAGACTGAACCCTTACATGTAATGTATTAGGAACTCTGAGTTTTAAGTTTTCCATGCAGTAAATCAGATTTACAGTGTGGGTTCAAACACATTTTTATCTATTTATTATATATACATCTATATATATATATTACATAAATGTACTATGTAGCTTGATTATTTGGGGATTGCATGAAGTGAGAAGTAGCTTTGGATTGCATGAAATTATGGGGGAAAAGGCTGTCTTCAAGCAATTTTTAAATAGTTATTTTGCCTCAGGCTTATATCTGCTATTCATCCATTATCCACATTATTTGTAATAAGTTAACTTTTCTATGTTTGAATTCCCAACAGGTATGGTTAGGTGGGCATTCTGTGAATGGAATAAGCAAATCAATAAAGTGGTCTATACTGGTGTTTTAGTCTCTAAAGGCAGCTTGCTAAAAACATTAGAAGAAACCAATAATCCATTAATGGAAATTAATGAAATTCCTCCCCAAACTGGCCCTTGTCAATCCCTTGGTAGGAGAAAATGGTATACTCCTGGCACCGGGCTTGATGTAATATAAATGAGTAAACTTCCACTAATACCTACCCGCCTCCAGTTACTGTAAGAGTTCAGGACTGTACTCTTGCCCGCCTGTTCCATATAACTTCCAGTTAGCACTTGCAACTTTGGATGTGTAGAAAACACAGGATTTCCCTTAGAGGATCCAAATTTTACAAAGATCTATTGCTTTGAGGAACAAAATTCTCTCTCCTATATGTCTGAACTCTTCACATATTCAGTGTAGACTCTCTACAGGGATGAATAACTAAGAGGGGATCCTAGCTTTCTGTTTATGACTTATTTTTACTTTACTGAGTGTTCTGTGGAAGTGTGGTTTTGTGTTTACTGATGAGGACAATTGAATGTTCTCCCTATATATTGAGCTGCTGCTGCTGCTGCTAAGTCGCTTCAGTCGTGTCCGACTCTATGCGACCCCATAGACGGCAGCCCACCAGGCTCCCCCTGGGATTCTCCAGGCAAGAACACTGGAGTGGGTTGCCATTTCCTTCTCCAATGCATGAAAGTGAGAAGGGAAAGTGAAGTCGCTCAGTTGTGTCTGACTCTTTAGTGACCCCATGGACTGCAGCCCACCAGGCTCCTCTGTCCATGGGATTTTCCAGGCAAGAGTACTGGAGTGGGGTGTCATTGCCTTCCCCGATATATTGAGCTACTCAAATAGAAATTTCCTTACCTGATTCTTTATTTCTGAAAGAAAAGAACATTCTCCTTGTGTTCTCCTACCAAACACATCTTGAATTTTTATTTGTGTTGTCAGTGTGTGGCCAGAAGTGATTAAATTTTCCTAACTTTTTCTCTATATCTTCTGGCATGTAGGAAAACAATCACTCTCTCTTCCATTTTATTTTCACACTAACTTGTCTTCCATTTTTGCCTGTCCCCGCCCCCCTCCCGCCAAATTAAGGAATCTATGCATCAGGGTGGACCAAATACTGGAAATCAAAATCTTATCTGCTCCTCATCACTTAGAAAATTAGGATTGTTCTAACAGAAACAGGGAAGTTGCTTTGAAGAAACTGAATATACAGGGCTTATTTTGATCCCATTTTAGTTGGTTATTTGTAGGAATATGTGTCTGCTGGGGAACTCTAAATCATAAAGCTTAAGATAGGTGCTGACTTCTTATTTAATGATCTGGGTGTGATTCAGGGTTTGGGATTGCTTTTTTGTAAGAATTTTTAAGGAAACTTTAGCATGGGTCACTGGGGTCAGCATCCATGAAGATTTAGCATATGGAAGGACATTTTTGTGGGTTAAAAGTTCATGGAAACAACAGGTAAGATGATTTAATGATAGGAAAATATATGAATAATCTGGACATATCATGGTTTCAAGGGTTATGTTCACTTTACATTGTCTGCTAAGTTGCTTCAGTTGTGTCTGACTCTTTGAGACCCTATGGACTATAACCCACCAGGCTCCTTTGTCCATGGGATTTTCCAGGCAAGAAAACTGGAGTGAGTTGCCATTTCCTTCTTCAGAGGATCTTCCTGACCCAGGGATCAAACCCAGGTCTGTTATAGCTCCTGCATTGGCAAGCAGGTTCTTTACCACTAGTGCCACCTGGGAAGCAAGGTTTAGAATTCTACTCTTAGTTTGGAATACAGAAAAGTATAAATGTACTGGTCCTGGTGGTGTAGTGGGTACCTCTGAGGGGCTCACTCAACTGCTTGTAGCTCTTAAATCTGACCGTGAAGGTTCTCAGGGCTGTGGCTCTCCTGATCAACCATAAGGGTTGTCATGAGGCCTCTGGGAGAGAGAGAAATGTGATTGAGTGCTGATGAGCCAGGAAATGCAGGCCTCACAGCTGGTCAGTCTTGCTCATTGTCTTCTAGGTAACCAAGGCTATAAACAAGAAGGAACAGGAATGGCTTGGAAATCAATTTGCAGAATATTCAAAGGTCACCATGGTACAGACTAGCGTTCTGATTACTTGCAAGATATGATGTGCTAAAATGTGTTTGCCTCATCTCTAATGACAGTAATAGTCCTATGAGGGGGAACACGTTGCCAATCTCTTAATGGTGTTTAGAAGAGACTAAGAATCTATTTTCAGCATCCTCATTGTAAACTCTTTTTGTATTGTTCCTTTGAGTCGCTTACTTTGCAGAAATTTCATTAATCTCTTCTTTTTTAATTACACTTTTTGTTTTGAAAAAGTTGCACATCTGCAGAGAAGTTATACGTCTATTACAAATTACTTAGATTCACCTACACACACCTTTCATTAATGTTCATCACATTTGTATTCTTTCTCCGTATATAAAACATAAGTCTTAAACTTTTTTAAAATTGAAGTATTGTTGTAGTTGATTTAAAATATTGTGCTAATTGCAGATGTATGGCATGGTGACTCAGATATATGTATATATGCATACACATATTTCTTTTCAGACTCTTCCCTTGTAGGGTATTATAAAATATTGAGTATAATTCCCTGTGCTATACAGTAGGTCCTTGCTGGTTATCTATTTTATATATAGTAGTATGTATATGTTAATCCCATCCTCCTAAATGATCATATTCTTATTCTTATATAAAGATAAGACATTCATATTCTTATAAAGAATAAGAAACATTTTTATTCTTACATAAGCACTTATTATTATTTTTATAGCTGTTTCAGTGTCACGTCAGCTGAAATCTCCTAAGAACAGGGATATTCTCTTATGTAACCTCACAGCTACTTTCAAATTCAGGTAGTAATCTATTTTTAACAGTCCTCTGATTTGAAAATGTAGCTTTTTATTATTTTTCCCAAAGAGATCTACTCCCTAATGAAACATCCCAGCTGTTTCTCTGAAACTGACAGTCTCCCAATGAAGGTTGTCTTGCCATTCACAGCAACTGCCTTCCCAACTATTCTTACATGCCCTTTCTTTTCATCATCTTTTTACTTTTTGTTCCCTTACATTTCCCTCCCTCCCAAATGATATTTCTAAAGGCCACTTCCTGCTGTTCATCTAGGCAACTTAGTTACATTTCTCAGAGCTGCATTGCTTATTTAAGTATATATGCCTTAAAAAAAAGAAATCTAGGTGACATTTTGCTGTGTGGTGGAGACTATTATTTCCTCCAGCCTTGATAGGAGGAAACTTCATTCAAACTTTAAGACCTTTGGAGAGTAAAGTGGTTCAGTGGCCGATGTAGTAATTAACAATGTGGCTATTTGAAAGAGCACAGGCAAACACAGGCTGGTAGCTCACTCTTAGAAAGGCTTTTCTCTTGTCACTAACTCAGCACCCGAGGTTTCGGCAGGCATCTGGGAGCTCTTTCAGGATCTTCTCCCTGGAGCTCTCATCTGTTAAAGCAGAGAAATGCCATTGATCCTAAAGTAGTCTTAGAAAGAAAATGCAGTTTAGCAGTCTATTTCGGAAATTTTCAAAAGCAATTGCCAAGCAGAAGCAGGGTCTCATACTATTAAAAAATAAAAAAATAAAAAGCTTATCCCCAAAAGATCCTCCCTCAAGGATCCAGGTTAGTAGCTTGAAATCAATTCAAGCAGCTCAAAGGATGAAAGGAGATTTCACGGTCCCGGGTGTCTTCTTTTGAGTGCTCTGGTTGGGGGTTTTCTTTGGCTGCCTGACTAGAGGCAAAGATTAGTGACACAGTGCTCGCTTTCAGTGACCTGCACTTCTATGCTTTTCCCTGGAAAGCAGCCCAGGCTGTGGGAATGTGGGTTCTTTTAACGCTGTGGATTAGGATGGACCAAGTTTATACAGCTACATTTACACCAAGGCACTAAGAAGTTTTTTTTTTTTTTTTTGCTTTTTGAGAATGAACAGGTTTTTCTTTCTTCTTCAAGCAATTACAGGAAGAAGAGTAGCCTCTTTGGGAAGGCAAATCGGCTCATATGTGTAGCCAGAGAGGGCAAAATTTTCACCAGCAGTTTTCTTATGCCCTGGACCTGGTGCTTTGGTTTGAGGAGATAGGGACTGTCTTTTCTTTCTTTTCTTTTTCCTGGGGTTTTTCTGCAATCCAATACAGGAACTTTTTCCAATCACATTCATTAACATGGTGCCCATAGCTTTTAGTGCTGAATGCCAAAGGTTTTTTCTGATCTGGTAATTCAAAGTAGGTTAAAAAGTATGTATTACATGATCTTCCTTACTTTTTTTTTTTTATTGATTCTTAGGGAATAAATACAAGAATAATCATAATAAGCTTGATGGAGCCATACACATTGGTTTTATTTTGGGACAGGTTCCTTTTGAAAACAAATCTCAGGATTATTAATGCATAGTTACAGGGCTGGGGACATAATAGGACAGTGGTTCTCAAACTGTGATCCCTGATCCTACAACATCAGTATGACCTGGAAACTTGTTAGAACCACCATGGTAGGGATTCAATAGATGCTTACTGAAGGTAACGCTGAGTTCTTAATTCCAAGGGAGAATGATGGCATTTAATACCATGTTGTAAGGTATGTTGGTGCGTGCATGCATGCTCAACTGTCTTTAACTCTTTGTGACCTCCATGGACTCTATCTAGCCTGTCAGGCTCCACTATCCCTGGAATTCTCCAGGCAAGAATACTGGAGTGGGTTGCTTCTCCAGGGGGATCTTCCCAGCTCAGGGATCGAACCCACATCTCCTGCATTGGCAGGTGGGTTCTTTACCACTGAGCCAGGAGGGAAGCCCAAGTTGTAAGGCAGTGGTCCCACACTTTAGTGCACATCAGAGTAACCAGGAGGACTTGTGGAAAGACCACGTTCTGGATCCCACCAGGAGCATTTCCGACTCGACAGATCTGGGGTGGGAGTGAGAGTCTGCATGTCCAGCAGGTTTCCAGGTGATGCCTCTGGTGCTGTTCTGAGGATTCTGTGTTGAGAACCGTTGGTATAAGACCATAATCCTCAAACAGAGCACAACATTAGACTCCCCTGGGGTTGCTTTTAGCTGCAGAAAGGACTGGGCCCCAGCTAAACCAAATCAGAGTCTCTACAGGTGAGTCTGGGCTTGGTGGCCTTTAACATTTCCCAGGGGACTCTAAGGAGTGGCCACGACTGGAGTCTGCTGCAGATCGTCTCAGACGTGGTCCTCAATCCTGCTTGTCCATTAGAATTACCTGGTGGGTTTCAGCACTCTTAATGCCTGGATACCAATCCTGGAGGTTCTGATACAATTGCTTCCAGATGCAGCATGGGCATTGAGTTATTTGAATGCTCCAGAAGTGACTTTACTATGCAGCTAACATGTGAACTACTGCCCTAAAGATACCTTCTAGCTGTAAGAATGTCATGATTTTAGCATAATCCTACATAAAGGACAACATTCATGGAAAACGAACATTCCTATAAAGAGGTACTAATTTATTCTGTCCTTGTATGGTTCCCAAATTTACACTCGTTTTATGAGCTCTGAGAGTTGGTTTATTTATAACACATTAGCTGAACTTTTCATTGAAGCCTTATCGCAAATGTCTACAAAATCTACTTTTTGAAAAATCTCACTTCTGTTAAATATAAAAGAGGGAGCACAAATAATTTTATCTACCATATCTTTAATATTCACATATTTCCTTGCTAGTTAATGTTTACCTCTATTATAATAAAAATGTAGTATAGCGGAAAGAACGGCAAGTGAAGAACTCTGGCCCTGTCACCATAATGGATGTTTACCTGTCTGGTTTGGTTGGTTGGTTACAAATTTATATAACATGAAGGATACCACACATAGGTTGAGTACGGCCTCACAGAGATGATATCTAGCAGTCAGAGAAGCCCCTCGCCTCAGTGGACCGCTGAGTCACGGGAGGATCAGTAAAGCCTTTGAGGCCTCAGCCCTTGAGGCAGAGTCCCTTCTGATGGGAAGGGGAGTGAGAGATCAAGCGGCATTCATCAAAATAACAAAAACCCATGAATATTTAGATATAAATTAAACACATCATACCTGTGGTAAGCTGTCTTTGTGGTGCTGGCAGTGAAGCATAAGCTCCCTCCCTTCGCTCCACAAGAGCCACCAAACATTTGTGTGATGTTAAGCAAGTGACCTCACTTTTCCTCGCCTGAGCTTTCGGGTAATGTTTATCTTGCAGGGTAGCTTTGAGGAATAGGAGAGGTAAGAGTATCTGCCTGCTCTAACAAGATTATCCAAGGTTGTTTAAATGACAAATGTTCATTTCTCACAGTTCTGGAGGCTGCTGAGTCCAAGATCAAGAAGCCAGATTTGGTGCTGGGTGGGGACAAACTTCCTAGGTCACAGATGACCATCTTCTCACTGTGTCCTCCTGTGGAGAAAGGGCCGAGGGAACTCTCTGGAATCTCAAACAGACACTAAATTCCACTTCTGAGGCACTATCCTCATGACCTAATGCCCTCCCCAAAGTTGTCATCTTCAGACACCGTCACACTGCAGATTAGGTTTCAACATACAAATTTTGGGGAGATACAAACATTGTTTATGATAGCAGACATGCAAAGTATTTATCCCAGCATCTGATACATGCTAGAAGTTCAGAAATATTCTCCCCACCCCCGCCTTTCTAATATTATTGTGTGCGTTAGTCACTCAGTTGTGTCTGACTCTTTGAGACCCCACAGACAGTAGGTCACCAGAGTCCTCTGCCCATGGAATTCTCCAGGAAAGAATACTGGACTGGGTTGCCATTCCCTTCTCCAGGGGATCTTCCTGACCCAGGGATCAAACCCAGGTCTCTTGCATTGCAGGCAGATTCTTTACCAACTGAGCAACCAGGGAATTACTACTTCCTTTATGTCACTTGGTCTTTTGTCTTTACCATCATCACAATGAAAAATGGTGTCCATCTTCCTCTCCTTATCTCTCCCTATCCGCCTCCACATTTATTGAGCTGCAATATCTTGGCCAGTGTGCTAAGGACTTGGGGATGAGGTAATAAGTAAGCTATCGTCCCTGCCCTTAGCACAGCCAGTCTAGTGAGGAAGCAGACAAACGTGCAGTTGTTATACCTAAGGTGTGAAAAGCGGTCACTGGCAGCACAAGGAGTGGTGTAAACTCAGATGTGGGACCCACGAGTGCTTAGGGAGGCATCCTGAAGGACCTGAGTTTTCTGGTTGAGCAAGTTATCAGATGTGGTGATGGGGGATGTGGGGAAAGTGGGGGAAGGAATTCCTGGCAGAAACCAGCGAATGTTTGAGAAAGCATGGCATCAGTAAGTTTGACCAGCTTAGCAAATGCAGGGTTAGGTGTAAAGGATGAAGCAGGAGGAGCAGGCAGGGGCTACATCATAAAAGATGGTTTTAAAAGGATGGGTCCCAGATGCATCAGCTGGGATCTTGTCAGGACTACAGAGTCTTCTGCCCCACCCTAAACCCATTAAAGAGGAAAAGTTGAACAGGAATACCGGGCCTAGAAATCTTTGTTTAATAAGCGCTTCTGGTTATCATTTTGATGCATGATAAAGTTTGAGAAGCCCTGTACTATGCCACAGTAAAAAATTTGGTTATTCCCTTGAAGGAAATGGGGAACTACAGGAGGATTTAGATAAGACTACTGTTTTTTGCAGGCTCACTCTGGAAGCAGGGTAAAAGAGAGCATAATGGATGCACGGAACAGGTGTCAGTACTGGAGGTAAGTCCACAGGGAGAGACAGGGAAGAAATTTAAGACTCGAGTTAGAATGTAGCATCCTTGCTGAGTGCTGGGCTTCTGAGAATGTGTAAGGTCTAAGAGAAGGATTCATATCTCCTGCCCACAAGCTGTTGATAATCTAGACTGACTGGATTCAGTCCTTCTGACAATACATTCTTCCAACCCGATAGAGTGCCATCCCTGTTTATGGAGTATCTGCTACTCTTTGCAAGGGTAACTCTGTGAAATCCGCTTGATTGATTTGGACAAGACCACAGGGAGGGTCTCCTTGTTTTTTATCCCCATGCTTTTTATTCCCCATTGTGGAACTGTACCACAATGGCTGTTTACTATATATAAAGCAGTGAAAGGTAGTGGTTAGAATAGTAAAATAAATTGGATCATAATTTCTCTGGTACTCGTACATCCATGGTGGCGTTACACCATCTAATTTATAAACACCTTCTACCTGGGCTGTATGTTGGGAATAGCACAAATCTGAACCTTATTTACAATAGCAGTGTGAGAACTGCCCAATGAAAACTGGTTTTCCACTAGGCATTGAAGAGGGCCAGCCAGACTAGATGTTTCTTTCTGATAGACACATCCATCGCTATAGAGAAAAGGTGCCAGCAGCAATGTAATTTGTCGGATAATGCTGGACCAGAGGTTGGATTCTACCTTCGTGCGTATTCTCCACCGCTGGGAGGGAAGGGAAAGGGAGGTGCTTCGCTAGCTGAGAGGAGGAGAAAAATAAAAATTATTTTTTTTTCAAGATATTTGACAGCTATATCTTCCCGCCACCACCTTCCTTCCAAACCCATGCGGCTCCGCTTAGAGTCTGACATAAAAGGAGGAGTGACCCCCTCCATTTGTCTCTTGGTGCTTTCATTGAAAAAAGTCGCTGCACAAGGACAGAAACGAGCGCTGCTGAAAATAGGTGCATGACTTGTTGAG
>NW_011494522.1:1257853-1307458 GCF_000754665.1 Bison bison bison
TGCCTGGCTGCTGGCTTTCCCCCCCGCCCTCCTCCTTAAGACGATTTCCATAGTAACCTGATCAAGTGGCTCAGGATCGCAAACCTGAGGATCTCCGCGGCCCGCCGGCTTGACCTCAGTCAGGTAACGCTCGGATCTCGTCCTCTCCCCTGGCAAACGGCTGCACTCCCTCCAAACTTCCTTTTGTGGACAATCGCCCAGCCCCACGCAGCCCGGGGTATTTGCAACAGCGTGCTCCTTCCCAGGTGCCTTCCACGGGTCTCCTCCCCTGCTGCTCCCCCAGGACCCACGAGCACCTTATTTAAATATATATATTACATATAATTGTATAATATGTATATAATTTTTTCTTGGTCGCCCCCCCCTCTCCTCTTTGATTTTTCCCATCTCTGTTCTCTCGCTGGCTTTTTCCCTGAGACTAGTGATGGGGGCGCGGGGAGAAGTAGGGGCGGGGGTGGGCGGCCAGCGCGGTCCAGGGAGTGGCGGGCTCGGGTGGCTGGGCTCCGGCGGGCTACTTTGGGCATTTGGGCGCTGGGTGCGCCGTGCAGGGGTCGCGGGGAGGGCTGTCAGCCCTAGGGCGGCGGTACCGGGGAGCCCCGCGTCTCCAGACGGGCGAGCGAGGGACGCAGGCTTGGGGGGCGATGGAGCGCTCGGCTGGGTGGCTGGCGAGCGTCCATGCATCATAGCTTCCCTTCCTACTCCCCCGCCCCTCTCCGGGTTTCTCTCTTTCTCTTCCCCCTCTTCCCATTTCTTTCTTCCTTTTCTCATCGCTGGCTCCATTATCTTCCCTTCCTTATCTCTTTCCCCCCGCTCCTCTCGTTTCCCTTTCTCCTTTCCCTCTTAAAAGAAAGGGGAATGGTTTGTAACCTTTGGTTTTTCCAACATGGGAAGAGCGGTGAAACCTGCAGCGTGGCCACCTCAACCTGGTCGTTTCCCGACTCGTCTTCATCCATCAACATATTTGTTTCCTGAGTCTATTGATCTCCCTTGATTCTGCAGAAATGCGTTCTGAGCTGGGCGTCTGTATGTCAGAATCAGAGTTCTGCAGCTCGCTTCAGTGCTCGCAGGAGGACGTGTATTGTAAGGACTGCTTATGTTTTAAATCCACATAAGCCATGGGTGTAAAGAAATCTATCTTTTTTTTTTTTTTTTTAAACCCCTAGTTTTCTTCTCGAGGAACTTCCCTCTTAGACTGATAGACTCTTCCCTCTTTGATATTTAATTTTAGGAGAACCGAGAGACAGGTGTGTTTTCTTCTCCCAGTTGATTAGGAACATGCAACTTCTATTACCTTAATTATCTCCTCTTTAAACCTCATTCAGTTTTGCGCTTCTTAGTCCCTACAATGAGTCGATAGAGCATAACTAAGGTTCAGAGGCTTGCTTCCGAAACTCCAGGCTGGGTAAGAAAATCAAGTAGGGGGCCAGGACATTGGGACCTGCCAAAGAATAGAAAAGGCGTAGCAACTCAAGTGTAAAATACATAGCTAGATTCAGACTTCAGTACTGAAGACATGAAAATCCAATAAAATGAGATTTTTGCTTTTGGTTCTTAGCATGTGTATAACCATACTGAGTAGGTATAAGTTAAACTTACTTGAAAACAGAGCCCCTATGTAGTATAGAACCCATTCAACCTTGTTTATGTTGAAGTGATTTTCACCATGGTTTTATTTTTCTTTGAAACTTAAGATGTCTGTATCATGTGAAAACAAAGGGAGAAAAGGATGACTTCAATTTTTACCAGAAATAGGATTTATATGGATTTCCTTTGTTTCTCAAAAGATCTACTTGTTATGCTCTCAAGTTTTCCTGAGGTCAAAATATTTCAGGGGTGAAAACAATATTCAGCAATGATTTTCCTCCACTGTTTCAGCGGTGTTCATAGTTTATACAGAAAAAGGTCTCAGTTTTTAGAGAGCCCCCCTTGCCTCCTTTTCCTTTGTCTGCACATTTGTTTTTAAATTCAACTTTTAATATAGAATAAAGGATCTTGGAGGAGAGAATCAGTCGGGAAGAAGAGAAACTGGTATAATGGAAACTATACCGAAACCAAGAAAAGATAAATATTGCCACGCCACCTCACAGTGTCTTTGTTTTTAGCCAATTAAGAAGCTGCAGCTGTTTTAAATGGATTTTCCTCTGCTTAAATCTGTACCTGATACTTTTCGGATCTGGGGTCGTATTTATGCTGTTCAGATGAATATTTACAAAAGACTTAAATCTCCTTGCCAGTGATATCTGAAAAGCATGTTTTTCCCTACAACATTTTCTTCTAGTGAATGCTGATAGTAGTAATGGTCCTACGTGATTGCTTGCACCTGTCTTCTGATTTTTGGCATTCTTTGGGTATGGTGGGTTGCTCCTGACACATTTACAAGATCCTAGCACGCTGCTTGGAACTTGAATGTGTAATTAATTGTGTGCATAATAAAATGTTCATTTTTGTTGTTGTTCTTTAGTTTAAGAGATGGCTTGCCCTCCTGGACATTTAGTGTTTTGATGTGATTGCGTGTGTGTGTGTGTGTGTGTGTATGTAAAGGATTTAATATAAAGCCTGTTCTGACTAAGCCAGTGTGATCTGAGGTTAAAAGGTATGTTAGTGACAAGACATAAATTACTCTTACTTATAGTACATTGATCCTAAAACAGTTTTCTCCTCCTTGTGATTGTATGTTTATATGGATCACTTAATGAAAGGTTGGGAATGTTATCTGTTTTATAATAGGAAAAATATCCCTCAAGTTTACTTACCTCAAGTCCACATTTTCATCTCAAGGGATTAATAGATATTTTTGATATTTTAATAGACTGTATTGCTGAGCACTACTAATTACCAGGAATGTATTTTGTTAATTCTGATATTGGTATAAGACATCTCTCAAGTTGTCTGGAGGGCTGCAAGTGACTCATCCTTGTAACCCATGGCAACAGGAAATGGTTTTCCTGGGTGGAAGCTGAAGTGTGGACCCATATCCACACTTTGTCATCATTCAGGGACTTGATAGGAAAAGTGTGCTGCCTCCTTGGTTTGGACTGGCGTTAACTTTTTGACTTTAGTCAGAATAGCAGTTCCCCCCTTTGCAATTCCCCTTAGCTCCTCATTCACTTGAATGTTCTAAAATTCTCAGAAAACAAGTGAGTTATACTTTTAA
The DNA here is from genome assembly GCF_000754665.1 of Bison bison bison. NCBI lineage: Eukaryota > Metazoa > Chordata > Mammalia > Artiodactyla > Bovidae > Bison > Bison bison. Next base: position 1,261,008 of record NW_011494522.1, read on the forward strand.
ATTTAAAAGTGTTTATAAAGAAGTGCATCTAACTTTGTGCATAGCTAGGATAATTAGGGTGAGAATAGCACCCAATCAAACATGAGAGGCATTGTCAACTTTAAAACGTTGAGAGTCGGGGAGGTGTGTTTGTAAGTAGGAGCCAAGAGGCCAAGGTTATATCCTCCCTTCTCACTGTATCACAGAGTGCTTCTTGGAGTGGCTTCCTTGTTGACAGATGTCACTTAGCTTTGTTTTTCTTCCAGAAGAAAAATGGGCATAGTGATCTTTTTCCTGTTTTTTTGAATTCTCAAATATATGTGAATATGACATAATCATACATACAAATGTACATGTGTAGAAGTGGTGGATGTTAAAACACATACACACATGCTCAGAGGCAGCAGACAAGACTTCTGTCTCAGGAAAGGAAGTGTTTCCTTATACCATTGAGATATGTGTAATGATGCTGAGTATTTCCTTCCATTCAGGAAAAGGCAAATACAGTCCTCTCTGTTCTGTGGGTATGGGTAGTCAGTGCTCAGTGAGTAATCCTATAATTGAATATGCTGAATAATCCCAGCAGGTATCACCCTTTTTAGTTATGTGAATGCAAGTGAGGAATACATTCTTTTTTTTTTTTTTTTAAACCATTTAAGATCTCCTCCTCCCCTCCTCCATTTTGTAACAAAAAAGTAATTTTCTGTTAGGTTAAGTGGACCTCAGGGTATGAAAAAATCCCCTGAGCTTTCTGCTCAGACTTCATTTTTTCCTCCTAAGTCTGACTGTCAACAGTAATATGTGATATGTGCCTCAGGTGGTGGAGTTTCTTCTCTGGCCCAGATGAAGTCTCAGGACAAGTACTTCAGTAACATAGATTCTGAATTCAATGCATCACTCAAGTTGGTTATGTAACTCAATGGTCTTTTTTTTTTCTTTTTAAGCTTGAGGTCTTTATATCTGTTTACTACTGTATTTTTCCAAACATCATAATTTTTAAAATTAGCTTGGTCCCTGTGAGAATTTAAAAGCGGCTTGTTCATTATACCGTGTTTGTACAGGGCTCCTCTTTTTTTAAATCTGTGCAGCATTTTCGTAAGAGCCGTGGCAGTTGGGACCATTGCTGGTTGTGCTTCTATGATTAACGGGGGCCTGGAGATATCAAGGTCTGGAAGCACCACCAGCAACATAGGGCCAGAGTTTTCTAGAGAGAAGACTGGAAGTCAGCGTTTTTGATAAGTGATAGAGAACAGTTCAGATATAGTCAAGAAGATTTGAAAAAAAGTTTCTGTATTTTAAAATCTTTCTTTGTAGCTATTTATATGCAGAACTCATATCCAGCTTTCATTATTTTTTCTACTGGAAGCACCTTTGAAATCTCGTCTCACTTGGCTTTTGGTAGGTTTGAATGCATAGTGTTGAGGAAGAAATGGTTCCTTTTACATGCTTGTGTTAACAGCTACAAGCAGGACCACAAAATCAAACCATTAGTTTTTTTCCCCAATCAAAAGAAACATTTACGTTATTGAACTCCATCTTAGGCCACCTTATTAAGATGGAATCAGACACCATGGCTGCCTGATTATATTGATGCATTTTAAGGCAGTATTGCACAGCGCTTAAAGATGTGGCTTCTTAAGTAGACTGCGTTGGGATTTGAATCCCAGCTCTGGCACTTACTATGTAGGTTACTTTTGGTACCTTTCCTAATCTGAGTCTTAGTTTCCTTCTCTGTAAAACAATTGTTGAAGGATTTTTGTAAAGACTAACTGGAAGAGGTTGTTGCTGATAATATTGAGGACTGCTTCTGACATGTAGCACACATTCATTATTATTGTTCCATTTTGACAACAACAGCATTACCAGAAGTCCAGTTCTTTTTCTGTTGAGTTTTTTCCGTCTGAGTCTGAATGTGCTTTATAATATTTGTCCACATAAGAGCTGTGCCCTTTTCTTGCTCCCCCTACCCCGTGCCAACTTCCCACCTTAGCTTTTCCTGACAATTTCAAGGTGAAAATAATGACCAGGTGCCTGGGTGATAAAACATTTATTTGGAAGGGTTTAATTCTCCTTATTTCCAGAAAAGCTTATTTTATATTCAGTATCAACATTATCCATAGAATTATTTTTAAAATTCACAAATTGAAACTCGAAATCAGGATTAGCTCCAGTAGTACTATATTATATCAGCTTAGAAAATGACAAACGTAAAACTTACATTATGCTTCAGTGTTTCAGTGCTGTTTGCTCACAAGCCACACCTGCCTCTTATTACCCTAATCATAAAGCGACAGACTTTTGCTAAAGAAGGTTGCCGAATAATTTTTTTGTATGAAGTTGCTTGAAGTCTCATTGATGAGAAAACGTTGTTTAGAGGTTTGTTTCATCCTTCTTTTTTTCCTTTGTGAGCTCCAGTATAAACAGTTGCATTGAATAGGTCAATTTCTTCACATATTGAGAGGTTGTTCTCATCTGCAAAGTGAATGTATTGGGTTAGTATACCTCTTTTTTTCCAAAACTTTCCATAATGAAAAAAAAATTAAAAACCAAAGTAGAAAAGACAAGTACAGTGGGTTTCCAAGGACCCATCGTTCCGCTGCAACAAATTAGGTAACAACCTCTTAAGATCCTTTCTAGTTCTGTGATTCTCTGACCATGGAAATTGTGATTCCCTCTGGTTTTGAGAATCCAGAATATCTGCTTTTAAATAATATTGACACTATTGTCAGGAATATTGATACTAAAGTGATAGCGTTATAACACTGAGAATTTAATGGCTGGTGAACAAAATGATACATGAGCAATGTGTTGGGATTAGTTTGGTTCAATAGACATTTACTAAATGTCTCCCTCAAAGAAGTTAGGGCTTCCCACATGGCATGGTGGTAAGAAATCCACCTGCCAATGCAGGAGATGCAGTTTGATCCCTGGGTTGGGAAGATCCCCAGGAGGAGAAAATGGCACCCCACTCCAGTATTCTAGCCTGGAAAATCCCATGGACAGAGGAGTCTGGCAGGCTACAATCCATGGGGTTGCAAAGAGTCATACATTACTGAGCATGCACTCAAAGATGTTATCCAGTAGGATCCCATATTACCATATTTGAGATGAAATTCCCTGGTGGTCCAGTGGGTAATTCTCTGCTTTCACTGCCAAGGGCCCATGTTCAGTCTCCCTTCGGGAAACCTAACATCCTACAAGACATGCAGTGTGGCGAAGGAAAATTAAAAAAAAAAGGGCTATGATAAACTGTTCTAAAACTCTACTGAGCATTGTCTTTCATTTGGAAGCTTATTTTAAGATAGTAAAAGCCAGCTTCCAAGATGGTCCCCAGTGATTCTTGCCTTTTGCTCTTGTTACTTTCCCACATTTACAGGGTGTTTCTCTGTGACCAGTGAAATATGGCGGATGTGATGGTGTGTGACTTGTGTGGCTAAGTTGTAAAAGACATTGCCCCTTGTGCCTTGCTCCCTTGGATGACTCGTTCTGGGAGACGCTGGCTGCCCTGTTGTGAGGATACTCAAGCTGGCCATAGAGATTGGGAGGCCTTCTGCTGACCCCCAGCACCGGGTTACCAACCACTTGGAGCATCAGCCTTGGAAGAGGGTGTTTTTAAGCCCTGGTAAAAATCTTCAGATGACTGCCGTCCTTGGTAACATACTGATTGTATCCTTTTGAGAGACCACAAGCCAGAACCACCTTGCTAGGCCACTTCTGAATTCATAACCCATAGGAACTGCATGAGTTATTAAATGTTTGAAACTGCCAAATTTTGGAGTAATTTGTTATGCAGCAACACTATAAAAACCTCAAACTGCCTCAAGATTGTTAGCGTATAAATAGTTATGATTGTTCTATAGGTAGAAGCGTCAGTTAGTAGAATTCTAGCTGTGAGACTGCTGTTTAAATCTGCATTTAGCACAGTGAATTTCTGGCATCCTAGCTTCCTTTTAAACTTTTAACTCCTCAGAATGAATCTTCTGTGGACATTATCCATAATTAAATGAGGGCAGAAGGCATGGTGTCTCTTCTTTCATTAATTGCTCACCTTGAACCTAATCTCAGCATTTCCATTTGGCAATGGATCTGTTTAAGAGGGTGGGGCTGGAGGTTGAGGGCTGGGACGTGCTTTAGCTGATGCTCAGGTAAACTTTGAGCAAGTATTGTAGTTTACTTTGAGTGTGTGTGCGCTCAATTGTGTCTGCTCTTTGTGACACCATGGACTATGGCCTGCCAGGCTCCTCTGTCCGTGGGATTTTCCTGGCAAGAATGCTGGAGTGGGTTGCCTTTCCTTCTCCACGGGATCTTTCCAGCCTGGGGATTGAACCCATGTTTCCTGCTCTGGCAGGCAGATTCTGTACCACTGAGCCACCTGAGATCCCCCAGTTTACTTTTGGGCTATCCCCCAGAGAGTTCCCCTGACTCTCAGACACACAGGAAGACATTTAAAATTTTGGCTTTCATTGCCATAGACGTTTTCTTCTGTTACCTTCTGAACCAGGCAAGATTAAAGTGCCTCAAATAAAATATGCCCCAGTGAGGCCCTGGTGGTGTTACCTAACATAGCCATTCTTCATGAATTTGTCTGCACTTCTGGTCTTTTGTGAATATTGTTAGACTCAGACAGTAAAGCGTCTGTCTGCTGTGTGGGATACACAGGTTTGATCCCTGGATCAGGAAGATCCTCTGTAGAAGGAAATGGAACCCACTCCAGTACACTTGGCTGGAAAATTCCATGAATGGAGGAGCCTGGTGGGCTACAGTCCATGGGGTCGCAAAGAGTCAGATATGACTGAGCAACTTCACTTCCCTCCTTAAGCATAGTTCTGGGTTGTACACATCAAACTTTTTTCTCATAAGTTTAAGGGAATCTAATAGGAATAAAAGATTTTGTATAACTATGACATTTTGGTACATACAAAATGACATGATTTGGAAAACCAAAAAAAGACCATAACGTCACTTTTTACTTCATGGATCTGTTTAATGCTATCTACATAAATTATCATCCCATAAACATTTAAAGGGTGACTGAATCGGAGACCTGGGTTCAATCCTTGGGTCGGGAAGATCCCCTGGAGAATGAATGGCTGCCCACTTCAGTATTCTCGCCTGGAGAATTCCATGGACAGAAGAGCCTGGTGGGCTACAGTCCGTGGGGTCACAAAGAGTCGGACACGACTGAGTGACTCACACACATACAAGTGGATATTAGGCACTTGGAGAACACTAAGAAGTAAGATTTTTGAGCCTTTATATTGGTGTGAATATTATTTTCATAAATGAGCCATTAGTCTCATTCTTTGGAGCTTAAGGTTTTAGTACATTTGCTTTTTAATTTGTCAGGTAGGGTTACTAATAGGATTCTTTTGCCTCTGAGAATGTTTTCAGATCCAAGTTTATCTCAGTATAAAACAGTGATGGTGTTCACTGACCTGTACCAATATCATGCTCTCTGGGAATTGAAATTGATTTTTTTTGGTCCTTGGTATGTGTGTTTGCTATTTGAACAAGCATCACCTGAGATGGCTTAGGAAAACCAGTAAGTAGATGTTCAGAAATTAGTTTTCAAGACATCACAAATTAGTTGCATCACAAGCCTCAGGAGAAAAATAATGAAGTCACTAGCTCTTCTTGATATTTTTATGTTTGAGCACAGTGTGTGATAAGAACTGCCTTTAGAGCTGAGGATAAGCAACATGTCTGGTTTTTCTGTTCTTTGAAGATGTAGAAATTAAACTATTCATTTCCGGTGAAAAGGCTATATGGCAGATGTGTATAGAGTCTGGGAGTGTTTTCATAAATGTCTTCTGCTAAGCAGGTTTTTGTTGGATAATGTGACTCATCTTATGTGCTTGTTTTATGTTCTTTGCACACTTGATGTGGCTTTAATTTACTCTATAAAGTAAGCATGATTTTTAAGAGAAAGTTTTAGGTATATATTAATTACTTTCTGTACTGTGATGAGGATAACAGGGGTACAGAAATGAATAAGACAAGGTCCTTGCCCTAGAGGAAATTGGGATGTGCTTAATTAATTTAAAATTTTTTTCAGAGTATTTAGCTGCTTATTTATGGTGGACTTTACAAGTTAGGGTTAGGCTGCACTCAACACAAATCCAGTTAAAATATGTTACCATAATTGAGAGTTATCCTGAGTTCTACACTGTTAATGAATGCTAATACTCTTTTGAAGGTCTCCTATGTATGGCCTCAATAACCACAAAGGCTTTTCTGCCTACAGCAGATAAACTCTCAATAATGTCACAGGAAGTTGCATTAGAAATTCTGCCATTACCTATTTTTTAACTGACTAGCTAGTTGTGTCTGTTCAGTGTATTCCCTATAGGGCAAATGTCTGTATCATACTTGGGAGATTATATATATATATGCCAGAATTGAAATGCATCTTATGAATGTTTAAGTAAATTTTCTGATATTTGTGCTTGCTACTTGCATGCTTTAAGAATTGAGGTGGGGATTAGGTAGTATGTTAGAATCCCAGACATACCTGAATCTGTTCTGTCAATTACCTTTGTCCCTGTTCAGGGCCCCTAGGGAAGATAAATGCAGGCAATAGCAGCCAAATTGTAATCAGAATACCACTTTATTAATTGCTTGAGCTGGGGCCAATTACCCTTGATGGAGGTCTCTTTGGAAAGAAGTGGTTTTGAGCATGTACTCTTGGCTTGAGTCCAAATATATATGTATTTAGTCTTGATATGCTCTGATCTAGCCATAGTTTGGGAAGGAAGTCAGGAAGAGAAAGAAATGATCATGTCCCAAGAGGGGTCCTAATTTCAACTTAAAAACCATGTAAAACTAGAAAGTAGAAAGAGAGAGGGACTAGATCTTGGTTTTGTTGTCTTTAAAGTGTGGTGACCCTGCTCCCTCATAATTAAACTCCAGTCATTGTTTTTGTGTCTGACCTACTAGAAGAGCAATTCCTTCTTTGACAGGGGTGGACAGAGGAGTTCCTGATGAGGAGGGAGAGATCCATCTGGATAGATTCATCATAGTACGGGTCACAGTTACTTATCTGAAAGCCTAGGGGCAAGAAATGTTTCAGAATTTGCACTTTCTCATGTTTTAGAAAGGAGCGTATGTGTGTGTGTATGTATATGTGTATATATCATGTAACAAACCCAGTGTGACCTGTGACAGCTTCTCTAGACGTAACATATGACTATTTCTGTAAGAAAATCTTTGAATATTCAGAATAAGTGAGCATAGTGGACAGAATAATGCCCCCTTCCTAAAATGTCCATGTTATAATCCCCAGAACCCGTGAATACCTCACCTTTCATGGCCAAAGAGGACTTGAAATTTGTGATTAAGGTTTAAGGACTGTGAGATAAGGCCGTGATGCTGGATGGGCCCCGTGTAATCACAGGGGTCCTTGAAAGCAGGGGACCTTGCCCAGCTGTGGTGGGAGGACGAGCTGTGGTGATGGAGACAGAAGATGCTACCTGGCTGCCTTCGGAAATGGAGGAAGGGGGCTGCGGTGAAGAAATGCAGGTGGCCTCCGGAAGTCAGCAAACACAAGGAAACACTGTCACCTCGAGCCTCCAGACAGGAATGCCGTCCTGCTGACACTCTGGTTTTGGCTCAGTGAGCCCACTGTTGCACCTCTGCACTCCAGAACTGTAAGACAGTAAATTTTTTAAGCTACTACTTCAGTGGTAACTTATTACAGCAGCGGTACAAAACTAATACGGGCTTCCCTGGTGCCTGCATTGCAGGAGACCCAGGTTTGATCCCTGGGTTGGGGAGATCCCCTGGAGAAGGGTATGGCTACCTGCTCCAGTACTCTTGCCTGGAGAATTCCATGGACAGAGGAGCCTGGAGGGCTACAGTCCATGGGGTTGCAGAGTTGGACGCAGCTGAGCGGCACTAACACGGATGCAGTGAGATAATGACTACAGCCTTATTTTACTTCAGGTCTAGTTATGTGAAACCTTTGGATTTGCAGAGCTTTTTAGATTATGAATTGCACTTAGGAATTGTGAGCCTGTAAAAGAAATGGAAAGTCTTGATGTTTTAACTGGATGACTTTACGGTGTTTGAATTAATCATGGGATGAAGAGTTCGTAGGAGGAAAGCCTTTTAGTTGTTACCATCTGAATACTTGAGCCTCTGGTGATTTCTTTGTATGCGTGTCCATTGCCTGTACGGACCTTACACTGGTTGATGATGGCTCTGGCCAACTCGCCCCATGGACCTCGGTTCACCTAGATTTAGATTAAAGTAATATATATGGAGGGACTCAAACTCTGAAGTACTGTGTAAATGTTCGTGGTTCTTGATGATGATATTCATTATTGGGCAGCTGCCTCCTGTCCCTCCTTCCTTGTAGAGGGGTTGGAGGGGAAGACATACCACAGGATGATTTTGTGAGTGTGGCTGTGGGTTGCTTCTTCCTTCTGCCTCTGAGAAATCTGTCCCCTACATTACAAGTCTCTAGTGTTGGTGTGGCTCCAAGGGATGTGGCATCTGGGATGAACGTCTCAGCACAGAAAGGCTGCATACCATGGGCTCATCCACGGACCCCCATTCTCAACCATTTAGTTACATTAAGTGAGTAAGAAATGTCCATCTTCTGCTCCTTCTCATAGCAGAATCCAGGGCAAAGTCTATGTATTTTGAAATTTTCCCAGAAAATAACCTGCAAAGTATAAAGCATACTTTAGAATACAAGGCAGCAATTCGCGCTCAGGAGGCAATATTTGTTTTATTTTGTTGTGAGGCTGTGTCCTTGTAGTAGATGCCATGATTCTGGAATGACTGTAGTTGTCTGATACACGTTTGAAGGTTATACCTTCAGTGAAATGTTTCAGCATGATGATGCTAGCTCTGATTCAAATTAAAATGCTAACATCTAGCTTGCACCTTACGCTGTCCTTGGTCTATAAGTGAAACTTCAGGAACATCATTTCCCTGTTGATTCCTTTGCTCATGTGCTGGGAGAGTGAGTGTTGCTTTGCCTGGTGCCGGGTGGTGTGGGTGTGTGGTTGTGTTACTGTTTTTCTTTTTTCTTCCAGAAAATTGGTAGATTTTAAGCTGTGGTTTATGACCAAATACTTGACTTTAAACGTTTTTTCTCACTGAAGACTATATCTCCTCTTTGTCCCCACAAGCACATCACCCTTACCCGTAACACAACCCTTTTCTTCCCCAACATCTTCAGTAGGAGACATCTGAAATCTCTTCTAAGCTTCTGATGGAAGTTATTGTGAATCAAATACAACCTTACAACGTACCCTAGACGAGAGACTGTGTTGAGACTTCATGTGTGTGTCATCAAGAACAAGATGGCTAGTTGTGCAAAGTTGTGTGCCCAAATGAAGATCTAGACTGTTGGGAATTCCGGAGAGAAATTTTATTTGAAATCTGTCTTAAAATTTAGCAGTGATGTATAATCATAAATTGGTTTTCATGCTTATAGACTCTACTGAATTTACTATGAAGTAGTTTCAGAACCTAGGGAATGTGTTATTCGTCACACCACAATGTATTAGGCTTTGGGCTGTGTTCTGGGTTGTAAGTGGCCTGAAAAAGGATCTAGACTTTGCCTTTAAGGAGCTTATGCTCAGCAGGTAAGGTAAGCCTTGTACAAAGGAAGAAGTAGGTGGCTAGTTCTCTGGACGATTAACATGTGTCCGTGCAGAAGAGCAGATGAAGGAGGGAGGGAGGCTTCCTCCAGATGGGAGAATACAGAGTGCTTGATGGAGGAAGTGTCATTTGAACCATTAAGGTTAGGAAACCATTCATGCAAAATTTAATCTGTACCATTGCATACAGGCCTCCAGGACCTAGCTCTGCCTCTCTCGCCTCTGGCCACCTTCACCTTCCACTCCAGCCACACTGAGCTGTTCATAGCGTCCTACAAGCATCGTGCCCTTCACACTTGGGACCTACGCTAACAGGTCTAGTTGCTGTACAATGAGAGTTCCATGTTGAGTGTATATATATATATATATATATTTTTAAAACTCCTCTTAAGACATAGACGTGACTTTCTGTAAATAACGTCTTCCTGGTTCTTCAGTCTTGCCATCCACAAGGTCCTGGAATTCCCGAGCTTATATGTAGGTGATGTTCACCTCCAATAATGCCACTTATGCCATCTTTGGTTATTTTTTGAAACATGTGTACTGCTAAAGGGATGACAGAGAAAATAGTTGTTCTTAAGGATCTCACTGCTGGAGAGACTAACAAACAGTTTTAATGTGAAACTTCCATAGCCATACTAGACGTGTGACGAGGACGCCTGGGAGAGCAGGAGTGGGGGTGACCGTTCTTCCTGCTGGCGGGGCCTCAGGGATGAATGCCCAGAGAGGAGAGGCTCAAAGTGAGTCATGGAAGATGAGTGGGAACCTGCCAGATGGACACAATGGAGGAGGATGTTTTGGGATGTGACTCTGCAAGTGTGCAAAGCCATAAGGGAACATGAAAAGTTAGAGTACAGTCAGTCCCCACCAGCAAAATATGTGTTGGGGTGGGTGCATCATGATGAAGCTGGAAGGGCAGGCAGAGAAAGTGTATACATTCTAGATCAAGGAGTTAGTACTTTATTCTGCAAGTATCAGTTGTGGAAGGATGTTAAACAGGGGAGCCTTATGTCTAATTCCCTTTAAAAGCAGATACCAGGATTATAGTATCTTAATAAAAAAATTGTTCAGTGCAAAAGCAATAAAGGAAAGTGAAGTCGCTCAGTTGTGTCCGACTCTTTGTGACCCGCTGGTCTGAAGCCTCCCAGGTTCCTCCGTCCGTTGGATTTTCCAGGCAAGAGTACTGGAGTAGGTTGCCATTTCCTTCTCCAGGCAGTCTTCCCGACTCAGGGATTGAACCCAGGTCTCCCACAATGCAGGTGGGCGCTTTACCCTCTAAGCCACCAGGGAAGCCCTACCATGTGTCAACTAAGAGTTGAGGCTTCACAATATGCTGACACTTCTTATAGGTTGTGTGAGTGTGGGCAAATTATGTAGCTTCTCTGCATCTCAGTTTCTTTATCTGCTTAGTGGGCATGATAATACCCCTGTTGCAGAATCGATGTGAGAATTTGGTGACTTACTGTTGCTAAAGAACCCAACTATTATACTAAGTACACAATAATTAAGTGTACATTTAGTATGCATTTTGATTTTATTAAGAATAAAGACTAGATGTCCAGCAAGAACTTGATGTGAAAACTGAAAGAGTCCTTAAAAGTCAGTTGCAGCATATATTGTTCTATGTGCTAAGTTGCTTCAGTCATGTCCCACTCTTTGCGACCCTATGGACTGTAGCCCCCCCAGGCTCCTCTGTCCATGGGATTCTCCAGGCAAGAATACTGGAGTGGGTTGCCATTTCCTTCTCCAGGGGATCATCTTTGTGACCCAGGGATTGAACCCACCTCTCTTAAGCCTTTTGCATTGGCAGGCAGGTTCTTTACCACTGCACCACCTAGGAAGGCCATTTCAAGTTTATAATAAAAGCCCAAAGCCATAGGCTGAATGTTACATATGTCTTGAAATCTGAGATGGTCATGTTTACCTGCTTGAAGAAGGGTCCTTAAGAAAATGAGATGTAAAAAAAAAAAAAGAAAATGAGATGTGGTAGAAAGCAAAAATGAGGCAGTCTGTGGCAAATAGCGTGTGTGGGGCCTTGACTGGGATTAGCCACATTTGGGTGAGGCTTTTGAAATCCCACCCCACAGTCAGCAGCATTGTGTTGGGATATCAGGAAAGATGGCGTCTTCATGTGATGCAATCGACAGAACACAGGGAATGTTGGAGATTGAAAGAGCTGCCCCTGCTGTGACTCAGTTGGTCCAGAGAAATGTGAGCGGAAGCTAGGGCACCAAAATGATGTAAGGGTTTGGCATGGCTTTGCTGGCCTGGCCGAGCAATTATCAGTGAAATGTGGATAACCACAGAAACGTGTGTTTGAATGGTCACTTGAAAATCTCTCACATATCCTTAGGTATCACAGTTCAGCTGATAGTAACCACTTATACATAATAAATCTTTCTCAGAACAGAATGAGACACAGATTAATGCTTCAACTGGTGAATGTACTGATGTATGTAGTATTGCTGCTGCTGCTGCTGCTAAGTCGCTTCAGTTGTGTCTGACTCTGTGTGACCCCATAGACGGCAGCCCACCAGGCTCCCCCATCCCTGGGATTCTCCAGGCAAGAACACTGGAGTGGGTTGCCATTTCCTTCTCCAGTGCATGAAAGTGAAAAGTGAAAGTGAAGTCGCTCAGTTGTGTCTGACTCTTAGCGACCCCATGGACTGCAGCCCACAAGGCCCCTCCGTCCATGAGATTTTCCAGGCAAGAGTACTGGAGTGGGGTGCCATTGCCTTCTCTGGTATGTAGTATTAGCACAAAGCACTTCACAGACACAAGCATTCTAACACTTGAACTCCTGTATACCAAGACATATTACATATATCATTGGTCTTTCTGTTAGTGAACAAAATCAAATGTTTTTATGAGATGGAAAGGTGGACTGAGACTTCCTAGCATTTTATTAATTGATGATTACATTTTTCTTTGCTGTTTTGAAAAGTGTTTTTGCTTCCCTTTTACTGTAGCAAGCTTTTAAGGTAATAACCATGATAATTTTTTTTAATGTGGGGTGTGACTTATTTTTTTAACTGGAAGGTGATTGTGTTATAATGTTGTGTTTCTGCTGTACATCCAAGTGAATCAGCTACACGTATACATATATTGCTTCCCTCCCGCTCCTCCCTCTTCTCCCATCCCACCTCTTGAAGTCATCACAGAGCACTGGGCTGAGCTCTGTCTCGTTTTACGCATGGTAGTGTATATATTGGAGAAGGCAATGGCACCCCACTCCAGTCCTCTTGCCTGGACAACCCCGTGGACGGAGGAGTCTGGTGGGCTGCAGTCCATGGGATCGCAAAGAGTCGGACACGACTGAGTGACTTCACTTTCACTTTTCACTTTCATGCATTAGAGAAGGAAACGGCAACCCACTCCAGTGTTCTTGCCTGGAGAATCCCAGGGACGGGGGAGCCTGGTGGGCTGCCGTCTATGGGGTCGCACAGAGTCGGACACGACTGAAGCGACTTAGCAGCAGCAGCAGCAGCAGCAGCAGTGTATATATGTCCGTGCTACTCTCAGTGTGCCTCACCTTCTTCTCCCACTCGTACAAGTTTATTCTCTATGTCTGTGTCTCTATTCCTCTCCTGAAAACAGGCTCATCAGTACCGTTTTTCTAGGATCCATATATATGTATTAATATATGATATTTGTTTTTTCTGGGAGTATTTTTATTTCACTGACTTTCCAGGGAAAATTGAGGTGTCCCTAGTTCATCAGGTTAAACAGCAGGACTTTTAAATATTTGTAACTTCTCATAAAATCTGTCACAGGTAAAACAAAATGAAGTCAGGCCTTGGTCCTTCTTGCTGAGCAGTTACTATAGATCGAATGATGAATAATTGTTACTCTGCCAGTCACGTGAATCACGAGTTCCAATGGAAGGCACAGTCTGGAGAAGTCTTTAATGACGAGTTGGTGCCGCTAATGAAGGAAGTGGTTGGTAAATTACAGCTCCAAGCCCTTGAAAATTAACCTCTAGCACATGTTATTAGTTTCATTTTTTGCTTAGAGTTTAATTTTTTGGGTAAAGCAGTTTATTGTCCTCTAAAAGATAGTTAGAAAAATGGCTTCTTTTGTGGTGCTTACAGTGCCCCCAAACAATCTCCCCGTGTCTATATTGTGGCTGCTTTTCTCATTGCATTCTGAACCCACTATTAGGGCTCTTGTTAGGAACCTGTATGGATTTATTTGTAGAGGAGGACACATTGAATTGGACCTCAGGATTAAATGAATTCCATGAATTAGAAGGATGACCTTGTAGACAGGAAAAGACTTCATTATATGTCTTCCCTGCTTTCTGTGTAATAGATTTTGTTGTATGCTTCATATTCAGTCTTTGTGTGTGTGTGTGTTTTATGTTGAAAGAATAGATCGAAATTCAGCACCCTGACAGTGGACAATAAATTGACTGAGTTCTAATTGTGAAGACTGTAGCACTGCATTTTATTTTTCCTCCTGTCATGCTCAGCAAATAAATAATCCCATTTACATTTCAGCCTCCAAACATGCCTGTGTCTTTGGGCATCATGGGAATACCATGTAGGCAAGTGGGGTTATGGTTAGAATCCTAGTTATATGGATTCTTATTTCTTGTGTGTGTCACCAAGTAGCGTAGAGTCTGCTTTTACACAGGTATTAAAGCTTAGCTGGGGCGAGGGAGGAGAAAATAGAGGGGGAGGAAAGCACTGGACTGCCAGGGCCTGTTTCTAGTGGAAACACAGTTCATAGCCAGCTGCTGCAGGGGGAGGCTTTGGAAGCTGCAAAAGGATCAAACCAAATGGTAAAGTTTTAACAATTTACCACTAATTGATTGACTTTATGTAGAAGGAGATGCAGCTCCATGCTCTTACAGCCTACTGTCTTTTATTTATTTGTTTTTTTGCTCAGTTTATGTGACTTCTAAACCAGATTCATTCGCTGTCTCTTCAGAGTCTTTTTATTCTGTACAAGGCCTGATTGATTTGACCAAGGGCTGAGTCTCCATGATAGCTAACTGTGATGATGGGGGATAAATTAAAATTGCCTATGGCCAGGATCAGACCATCTCCAAGAGGTAATAGAAGAGTCCCTGAGGCCTGGCGCCAGAGTGCTCAAATTCTGTTTTCTACTTTGGTTAAAAACTAGTTTAAAATAGTATCATTTAAAGTACATGGAATACAGTAAGTCATTTCCTCTCTACAAATTGTTTATGGAAATCTCTAGGAAGTCCTTTTGCTTTATTCTGAAGTACTTTAGCATATGATGGTTTTAAATTTGGAAGGCATGTGGTACATATATTTGCTTCAATGTACAGGTAGCTAAACTGGGATTTGGAATAAAGTGCAGTGGTTTATTCAAATCCAGAACAATGCTTGGTGGTAGAGCAGAATTAGAACCCAGCTCAGCTAGTGTAGACTTTTGAATTGGCATCTGTAATTAATCAGGAAAGGCATGTCGTTGCTAAGGCAATGGATAGGGATGCTCTTTCTCATTACTTCTGGGGCATTCTCAACCATAATAGGGCTTTAATTATATCTGCAACATTGGGGGAAGCATGCATATTTTAAAATTAGTAATAAAAATTGAAGGAAAAAAAGCTTGATCTGCTTATTAGGGAGGCATGGATGGAACAAATACATGCTTTTGCAAAACAGTTCTGCTTCTGTTTGGGGTCAGTGTGTCTCATCTTTTGACATAGGCTTCTGCAGAGTCTATAGTGATGATAAATTATAGTTCTATGATGTAGTCTCCTCCTGCTGTACATCACAATGAATCAGGTATGGTAATTTTTGTTTCCATTCTCACCGTAAATGATCATTGTGGATAATTTACTCACTTTTTTTTCTTAGGAGTGTCTGATTTAAAGTATCATCATGGTTTTCTTTTTTTTTTTTTCATTCTCGAAAGGGACTAATAAAACCCGCCTCTGAAATGAGTACGTATATTATCATTGGTGTTGAAATTGTTCAAATAGAAATGCTTATCCCATCCTTGAGTAAAGATATATTATGTTCAACACAAACACTGTTAATAGAAGCGTTTGAATGTGTCCTTCAATCAGCTCAAGATCACTTTGTGTAGCTAGGGTTCAATCAAACACCACTTTTAATCACCTAATTACATAAAAGCCGATCAGGTTTTCCTGCCAAACAAATGACTGGGGAGGACTAATTCTGTAAGTGTACAGCCCTGAAGAGTTTCCCCCTTGACTCGATGGACGTGAGTCTGAGTGAACTCCGGGAGTTGGTGATGGACAGGGAGGCCTGGCGTGCTGCGATTCGTGGAGTCGCAAAGAGTCGGACACGACTGAGCAACTGATCTGATCTGATCTCATCTCACAAGTAGTCCTTTGAGGAAACCATGCAGACAAGGTGAAAGTTGTATACATTTCAGATTTTGAAATGGTTGCTTGTTACTTGGGGAGGAATTTGGGCATGTTTGATTGTATTTAGAAAAGAGAATTCTTTTGGCCTTCCTTCCTCGTGCCTGCTACTGAGTCCCCGAATCTCCACGTTTCCTTTTGTGCAGTAACCTTTTCTCCCCAAGTCTTCAGGGTCCTGAGGCTCTGAAGCCCCAGAGCACGTGCTGTCTGTGTGGTGACACCATCCGTTTGTCATGGCGACACCATCCGTTTGTCATGGCGATGGTTTCCTGGTCCTCAGAAAAGACCCTGCAGCCTTTCTGTGGTCTTTTACAGCCAGGTAGTTGTATATGTCTTTCGATATTGCTGCTGCTGCTGCTAAGTCACTTCAGTTGTGTCCGACTCTGTGTGACCCCATAGACGGCAGCCCACCAGGCTCCCCCGTCCCTGGGATTCTCCAGGCAAGAACACTGGAGTGGGTTGCCATTTCCTTCTCCAATGCATGAAAGTGAAAAGTGAAAGTAAAGTCACTCAGTTGTGTCCGACCCTTAGTGACCCCATGGACTGCAGCCTACCAGGCTCCTCCGTCCATGGGAGTTTCCAGGCAAGAGTACTGGAGTGGGGTGCCACTAGAAGCCCCCAACTCACATCATTTTGCACAGTTAGTAGGATAAAGGGCACCTCGCCGGTGCCCAGGGAGGGTAGAGATTTGCACAAGCAGATGAGTCCTGCAGTGGAGACAAGCGTGCAGGTTTGCTTGCGTCCAGATCTTTGCATTTAAACTAGGACATTGAGAGGTGATACAGTTGCCAAGGTGGAATAATCTATTCATCCTTCTACTTACAGTGCAGTCTCAATTACAGTGGGAAGCCGTATCTCACATACAATAAATACCTTTTGAGGCTGCGAGAGTCGAGAGAGCTGCGCTGTTCCCGACCTGGGACTGTTGGAAGCTGTGCTTCAGCTCTTCTTGTTGCTGTTCCAGTGCTCTGTTACCTGCTTCTACTATGTGGTGTTTCCTCTGTCACCAATAAAGCTTCATATGAGCATCAGTCAAGTAGTGGGGGTTGACAATATTTTCTCACGTAAACAGCTTAGCACCTTCCTTGGGAACGGGGGCATACAGCACTGGGAGTGCATGTACCGTAAGGGGCTTGTCATAACCCCTGCTCTTTTCTCTCTGCATTTGTGTTTCCCTCTGGGTGTGGAGGCAGCACGGTTGTGCTGAGGTATGTCGCTGGGTCAGCATTTGTAGGGCAGTGCATCATCTCGAGTGAGTGTCAGCAGTCTCTCTCCCCCAGCTAGCGAAAGTTCCTGTTTGGATGTTAATGGCCTGACTGGGACATGGTCCTAAAGGTTGAGGGAAGAGGCAATACCTTTTTTTTTCAGGGAGGCACAACATAAGGAAGACCATAAACAGATGCGGTCACATCCTGAAAAGCAATGATAGTGACCACCATGGCGGGTCAGGGGTGGCAGCTGTAATAGTTACCATGAGGCACTTACAGTAATGTTGATCAGCTTGAAGACGGAAGATAGTGAATACATGCTCTGAGGTTCATGGGGCTGGTCTGTGGAAACGAGAGAATCACTTGAAATCTCACATTTCATATGAAAAATGAATGCAGATTTTTCATTCAGCTTCCTAATTTTTATGTTATTTGCATTATTAAAAAATGAGTGAAATAGAAAATCTGGAAATAAGGACCCTGTCTATAGTGGGAATTCCCTCTAGTACACATCTCTGGGTCATTCCCAGATGGTTTTTATACCTCAATTTAAGTCTGGGCCACTGAAAAAAAATCCAGAAGTCTAACATAACTTTTCAGAAGGACAATACAAACAGACTCTATGGTGTTTGATTAATATCTAAGCAAAGAAGCAATGTAGAATAAAATAAGGAAAACGTTCCAGTGATCATTTATACTTTTTCTACGGGTGCTATTAGGTTATAATGGAATTCCTTCCCCTGTCAGTGAAACACACACAAAAAGGAAATAAAAACCATTCTTTCTGATAAGAGGCTAAGTCTGAGTAGCAGGAATAATCCTAAGAGCCATGATCTGGTACTGGCTGAGGCTAGGCAATAGTCAGTCATGTCCAACTCTTTGTGACCCTTTGGACTGTAGCCCACCAGGCTCCTCTGTCCATGGGATTTTCCAGGCAAGAATACTGGAGTGAGTTGCCATTTACTTCTCTAGAGGATCTTCCTGACCCAGGGATCAAACCTGAGTCTCCTGTGTCTCCTGCATTGTAGAGGGAGTCTTTACCTGCTGAGCCAATGGATACTGGCTGAACCCCACAGGAATGTGGGACCTTAGGCAGATCTGTAACTTAACTGTGCTTGGGTGACTACATAATTTATTGTCACATTATGGAGCTGCTATTCAAAATTACAGCAGGTCATCAGGCATCAACCCAACTGTCCTGGGCTGACTTGTTATCCTCTCCAGTTCTTCATGTTTGTTGGTAAAATTAGATGGTTGCATTAAATTAGATGTTATTAAACCTCTTTTCTTTTTTCCATCAAGAGTCCCAAAATATAAAAGGAAAGTTCAGTTTGCAGATAAACTGGGTCTGAGTTCCAGTTCCCCACCCTCCGTTCCACACACACACCCCAGCCAAAGATCCTAGGAGATCCCTGGAGCACAGTTTGAAAACTCTGACATTCCATGAGTGTATTCCACCCATTGCTTGCCCTGGGCTGGAATCCCATGCCACATCTCTGTATCCGGAAGATCATAGGCAAACACATCCTAGCAGGAGGAGGACACAATCTCATCCAGGATGTTCCTTGGGGGCTTCATCTTTTTATTTGTGCCTTAAAAAAAAAAAAAAACTCATATTTTGTCTTTCTATCTGGAGTAGGAGCTTGGGATAATTTCATTTCTTCTAACCTTTTTACTGTTTTCTTGTTTGAAAGACCTGAGCCTGCAGATATAAATGTAAGGGTGAAAATATAGATGAAGCTCTTAAAAACAGAAATTCTGTGTGTCTGGAAAAGTGATCAGGTTGTTTCCTAACTCTCTGTGATCATCAAGAAGAACCTCCTAGTGCTAAGAGCCGCCCCAGGTCACGTATAATGAAAGATATAAGGCTCTTTTTAGGGCTGTATATAGAGGCACATAGGGCTTCCCAGGTGGCGCAGTGGTAAAGAACCCGCCTGCTAATACAGGAGATACCAGAGACGCAGGTTCCATCCCTGGGTTGGGAAGATCCCCTGGAGTAGGAAATGGCAACCTGCTCCAGTAGTCTTGCCTAGAAGATTCTATGGACACAGGAGCCTGGCGGGCTGCAGTCCACGGGGTCACAGAGAGTCAGACATGACTGAGTGACTGAGCACATGAAGGCACATACAAAAATAAAGCCCTGATTTGCCCATGAGTTTCACAGATGGAAGAGTCGGTTAATCCTGTCCTTCTGTCCCCACATTGCTCTGCTGTATTCTTCTCCCTTTCCAGTCTCTTCATTGCAGATGTCCCATCCGTCTTCCCACACGTGATTTGGTAGTGTTATTCCTAAGATCGCCCTAATCACTGTGTCTGTCTCCAATACCCAGCGGCAGGAATCCATACCCCTTGCAGAGGAAGTAGAAGAAGTCAACACGCCCCTCCCTGTGCCGGCAGACATGCTGCCAAAAGTGATTGCAACCCTCCCTCCACACCGGACGTTAAGTGAAACGGGAGAGGAGCAACCTCCTGATTTTGTGTTTTCCCTCGTTATTGACTGGGGCAGCAGGCTCTTGAATTTTTGTGTGTCAGCCCTTCTCAGTGATCATCTGGAGGTTCCTTGTTACGGATGCCATCCGATTTATAGGCTCGGTAGTCTTAGACCTGACCTGAGGCGAGTAGACATCCTTTTTGTTATTTCTTTTCAAAGCACTGTGGGTTTTTTTCTCTTTTGAATTACAAGATTGCCTTGGGCTAATGATATTCCTGTCTAGGTTGGCTCATCTTCAAAATTCAGCTGCTGCTTGGTCGATGGTACCCCCCTTTCTGGTTCATTTAGTTATCTGGACTATTTCAGGTGCAATTATCTGAGAATGGATGGCTAGAGCGTGATGTCTATCTATAACTTTGATATGTGGCAGGAGGCATACAGGTTGCTACAGGTAACAGACATCAGCTGCAGTGGCAAGCTAGATGACTGAGGTTTCTGAGAAACATTGAGTCCCTCTAGTCACTGGCATCTGTCAGATAGAATTCAACAGCCATCATTTATTCAGAGCCTATTATGTGTGGTGCATTTTGCATAATACTCACATCTCCGTCTCTGGCTCCTCTGCTTCCCTCTTCCTTGTAAACACCCTTGTGATTACATCAGATGTACCTGGATAATCCAGGCTCACCTCCCCATCTCAAGACTCTTTTGTATAATCACAGGTACAAACTACCTATTGACATGTAGAGTATGTATCCACAGGTTCTGTAACTGAAAGTGGGGTCTGCCTGCTTATCCCTCTAGAGCCAGTAAGGAGACCATGTTAATGGAAAGGAAAGTTTGCTTTATTCTGGATGTGGGCAACCAGGAGGCGACTGGGGCTGGTGAGGGTGGGGAATTGGGTTCAAAGGCTGACTCCCCCCCTACCCTCCACCTCTTGCCCCAACCGTGAAAGAGCTTTCACATGTGAGGGGCGGGGGCTGCATGCAGACGTAGTACAGTTAGCTCTGACCGTCATCTTGAAATTGGTCTTACAGTGGTCTGACCAGCATCATCTTGATTATTTTAAGTACAGTGAATCTGCAGTCCCTGAGTCAGTTTGTTGCCATTTCCTTGAGGCCAGTTCTTGGAACTGCAGTGGCTTTTGTCAGGGCCACAGTCTAGTCGTCATGCAGTTAACTGCTCCCTGTTAGGGGCTTCAGTATCTAGTATATAAGGTAGTTCACAATATATGGCTCAGAATATTATCCATAGATCTTAAGACACTAAAGTTTCTAGACTTTGCTTAATGACTAAGTGAATTTCATTTTGTCCCTTTTGACCGCTTTCCTTTGTTTCTACACTTGCTCACTGCTCTGATTGAACTGACTCTTTGGCTAAAGCTTTACTGCAGACAAAAGGCAGGAGGACTTGGCGGGCAGGCAAGGACCATAGGGCCTGGCTCCATCTCAGTCCCAGGGATTAGGATGCGGCCACCTTTAGGGGAGCACTGTACCGCCTACCATAGGTATTCAGCTCCTGCCACCAGAATGACGGCAGTGATCCGAACCGTAACACGTGTTCAGTTCCTACTGTGTTCCAGTCGGGGCTTATTCAGTGTTCATGGCCACTGTAAGGGGTGCTTAGTTGCTCAATCGTGTCCAGTTCTTTGCGGGCCCTAGGACTGTAGCCTACCAGGCTCTCTGTCCATGGAATTCTCCAGGCAAGAATACTGGAGTGGGTTTCCATTTCCTCCTCCAGGGGATCTTCCAGACCCAGGGACTGAACCCACATATCTTGCATCTCCTGCGTTGGCATACCAATGGATGCCATATGCCATACCAATGGCATACCATCTGGGAAGCTGTTAGGGGTAGGTAAGGTTATCCTTATTTTACAGTGGAAAGCACTGAGGCTCGGAGAAGTTAAATAACCTGTCTAAAGTCACACAGCTAGTTGGCCACAGACAAAGGATAACAATCCATGCTGTTTGTGGCCATTACGCAGTTCGACAGTCACTGCATTGTTAGTACATAGAGGCTTAGGTGAAAATAGGGTGCTTTCTCTGGGTCATGTTGGTAGTCAGTAGCTGGGTCAGTATTCAGATCGAATACCTGACTGCAAAGCCTCAGGCTGAAATGCTGTTCTGCCTGTGCTGGTGATCCCAGACCTCTGTTCTGAGATTTTTGTTTTCGGCTGTGGTTACAGTGACCTTTGTTTTGTTGATTTGCTTTGATTCCCTTTTTGGTTGGTCTTCATATATTGGTGAAGGCAGGTGGAGAATGTTGTCCCTTAGGTTGAGGTGTCACAGGGCTGAGAGTTAGTGCGTGAAAGCCATCGGTGCTCCGCAGCTGAACTCTCCTGGATGGTGGCTGCTACTCTGCTCCTGTGAGGTTTGTTTTTGGCATGGCTTGCTGAAAGTAGAACTAGCTCAAAAAACGTTTGGAGGCAGAGGGTTCTGCCCACCCTATGAACAATGAATTGATCCCCTATATACAACTGCTTCAGAGAAGGCAATGGCACCCCACTCCAGTACTCTTGCCTGGAAAATCCCATGAACGGAGGAGCCTGGTAGGCTGCAGTCCATGGGGTCGCTAAGAGTCGGACACGACTGAGCGACTTCACTTTCACTTTTCACTTTCATGCATTGGAGAAGGAAATGGCAACCCACTCCAGTGTTCTTGCCTGGAGAATCCCAGGGACAGGGGAGCCTGGTGGGCGGCCGTCTATGGGGTCGCACAGAGTCAGACATGACTGAAGCGACTTAGCAGTAGTAGCAGTATTGTAGGTAAAGGTGCCAGCGTTGTCTCATATGGAGCGGAGACCCTGCCTCACGGTGGATTGTAAACATGATCCCTGCGATGGAAGGCTACTGTTTGATGGAACCAGCCACAATTTAGTTACCATAACAACTTGGTAATACTCATTCTGTCTTGGCTTAGTGCCTCCAAATGTGATGTACAGCAGTCATTCTGGCCAGCTGAAATGGACTCTAACCTTCTTCTTGTCAGGCGTGTTGATAAATGACTCTGTTTCATGACACACGTTTCAAAGTCATCACTTTTTGTATATGTCTGATCTTCCTGTAAGCTGCAGGTTGTAGAAAGAGAAGTGGTTGGAGTAACACACTGCTGTTTTGCTGCTTTTCTGTTCCTGAGCTATTTTATTGTAAAATAGTGTGTGTGTATTGTGTGTATGTGTGAATAGGACAGGGGTCGTGAGAGAAATAAGTACATGGTTGAATCCAAGTCTTGGAGCAGAATATCATAGTATTGTAGTAGTGTTTTTATGTCATCTGCCCTGCCCCAAAGCTTGAAATAATGTTATTAAATTCAGTCTCATTCTTTATGCAGTAAATTTGACATACTCTGGAAAAGGTGTGTGTAGTACAATCAAAGAGAGGGTTCCTTTCTTTCATTTAAGTGTTACAAATGCACCGACTATTTATGTCCAATGTTGCTTTGATGATAAGTAACCTGTAGTAGAATTTGAATTTTTTCATGGGGAAATAGCTGGGTTGGTGGGAATTTGAGAGAAGGAAGACATCATCTATTCTAGTAGGTAGGAGAGTGTTCTTCCCATTCAGGAAGGGTTAATAGATTTTCCTTAGCGGGGATCAGGGAAGGAAGAGGCTGGGTAATGATGCATTCTTTATTCCTCTCTGGGAGATACAGAATCTATATTCACATTCCAAGGCTCTGAAGAGTCCAGCGGCAGAGAAACCTATTTAATTAACTGTTTCACTCAGCCGTGGGGGCCATGGGAGCCCCCTTTCTAGCAGAGCATCTGTGAATTTCTCATAGAACACTGTTTGGGAAATGGTGCTTTTCTAGCAGTAATGATGACGAAGAAACCAAAGTCAGAATTTCGCCTTCTGTTCCTAACTGTCTCTGTAGTGATTCAGCTACAGGACAGGTTCAGTACTGTACTTTGATTCTTCTTTGTGAGCAGACACATTTTCTCTGTTTCCCTCCCCAGATGTTAGCATGGCATTTCTTTTGATTTGTGCCATCCAGGGCTCCATCTTGGCATTGACTTTGGGCACTTTGTACAACATTCTGTTTAGTTGCTGTCTCTCTAAGTATGTAAGCTTATTGCTATGGAAGATTATGGAATCTCCTTTGAAGAGTTCCAAGGATAAGTAGTGATCATCTTTTTTATGTGATGTCTGGAGTTCAGTCTTCTAGGAAACCCATAATGCAGCCACAAAAATCTCTATTTTTATTCTAATTTCATGAAAACATGAAAGTCTAGTGCTGAATAATAAATTCTAAGCTCTTTGTATACATTGGAGAAAATCTTAGAATTAGTTAGTTATACCTCTCTTTCTCTAATGATGAAAAAACTCATGTCTAAGAAAACCGCCTCTAGAATTTGGATCTCCCAAGTCCCTAAAAATGGATTTCTGTGTTTTGTTATTGGTAATCTTAATAAAGTTAGGGAAGCAGAAATACTTATGAAAGGGATATTGAACCCCTCTTGATGGCAGCCCCTTTTTAAAGAGATAAGCTGGAAAGATCCTCGTCCTTGTTGGCTCTCTAAGGCAGATTGTTTAAGATACTAAGGAATAGAATTTTTAAGATAATTGCCTTCATGCATGCTTATTCAAGATATTATCCAGGGTTATGTGATTTTCTTCCAATCTCAGAGTTGGAAGGAAGCGTATTTGTGTAACTTGTTATGTAGGAATAAAGTCATTGACTGCTATTGATTTACCAGATGTTCTCAGATCCAGCCCCAACCCAGCTGGCTTGTGGGATTATTTGACCACAGTCGTGGAGAACTAGTGGTCAGTGTATTGTGTGTGATTTAGCAGAGTCAGTAGCTTTTTAAATTCAGAACAGCCTTTGTGTACTGTGTTGTCTACTCATGGTTAACATTATCCAAATGACAATGCCATGCCATGGTTTTCAGACACTTGTTAATCTGTCTGATGAAGCTTTCCCATATCCCATTTGTTAGAATTAATATGCTTCTCTCTTCCTTTCTTTCTTTAAGTTTTTTTCCCCCTACAGTAGCATTGTATGACATTTTTATGTAATTGACATTTGCATTCTGGTTAAAAAAACAGGATTTTTCCAGCACTGTCTATATTGTTAGCCAAAGTAATTGTACGGTAGGATAACTTGATAATGGAGCACCCAAATGTATACTTAAGAATTTCAAGTATTTTCTCTTTTGTTGATAGAAATTAGAGCTTAATGGCAATAAGCAGATAATAACCCAAGATGTGTGGAAATATTGGGGAATTGTACACAGCCCAGGGGAAAGAAATAGACACGTGTGTGTATGACTGCTAAAATGCTGACTCTGTTTATTTTCAATAAACATAATAACTGGTTTCATATGAGTATATAATTTCTTGGAGGAAATTAGAAAGAGCTGGAGTAAAGTGGAACATATATAAGGCACATATATTTACCCACTAAAGATACATTTCCTGGTATGTAGTCACTCAATTTTTATTTTTAGGAGGGAAAATCAGATGAAGACAATGTGTTAAAAATCCTTCTTGGCTTCAGAAATGTTAGTACTTTGCATATTTTCTTAGGTGCAGTTAACATAGTTACTCATTTCCTGGCATGATATGCTAAAAGTATGTCTTTATGATGATTAAAATGAGAAGGAAAAGGAATATAGGGATCAGGCTTTTGGAAAATTATCTCCCAAGGCAGGATAAAGGAAGAAAGACATCATCTGTGTTGCTTCAGTGAAGCTATAAAAATAAGGCATGCTGTGGGCATGAATAGGATTGGAGCCCAGTGAAAGATATCATAAAGACAAGAAATGTGTTGACACTGTCATTTCACATCCTCTATTTTTATCTTAATTTTTTTGTTCTGATCAGCTGCTGGGCGGAAGACTCTCTTTTATATCATTAAGTCTTTGATTGGTTAGTGAGTGTGGTTTAGCCTTTTCAGTCTGATCAGCATTGTTTGTCACTGATAGAATTGAGTTATAGAAGGACCATCCCCTGAAATTCACTGAGTTCAAAGTATGCCCTTTGAGTGGGCATCCAGGTGCTCCTGTTGAGCACCTCACACTCTGAACAGCCATTCCAGAGAATGGCCCAGGCGCTGTGGGAGCCTAGAGATGGATGTCAGTTGCTGCAAGAGGGAGGGTTTATGTCAAGAGAAGTCTTCAGAGGAGGAGATGATGTTTGAATTGAGTCTCAGAGGATTTATAAGAGTTTGCAGGAGGTATGGAGGGGTAAATCAGCACAGCATATGTAGGGCTCTGAAAATATACTCTGAGTGCTACATGGCTGCACTCTAGAGAGCATGGTTGGCAGGGGGCGATTGTCAAGTGTCCAAAGGCAGATAGGGATGGTATCACATGGAACTTTCTGAACTATGCTGTGGGTTTAGAACACGTGGCACTGGAGAGAGTGATGACCTTGCGTCTTCCAAGGATAAATGCTCCAGGGGAGTGGGGGATTGGTCGGAAGAGGGCTGAGACTTGAGAGTAGGAATTTAGTGAGAAAATACATTCAGTGGTTTATGTTAAAGGCCTTGAGGACCTAAGATAATGTAGTGGCAGAGCGAATGGAAAAGAGGAATGGGTAGCCGGAAGTGTGATGCCTGGATCCTCGACACTTGGGTAATGAACATATTAGAAATGAGGAGCAACAGACTTAGGATTA
This sequence comes from Bison bison bison, assembly GCF_000754665.1. Lineage (NCBI taxonomy): Eukaryota > Metazoa > Chordata > Mammalia > Artiodactyla > Bovidae > Bison > Bison bison. The sequence goes on from NW_011494522.1 coordinate 1,287,223, forward strand.
AATGAGATGCTATGTTTTACGTATTTAACACAATGTGCGGTACCTGGTGCATTGTGAGCACACAGGAAATGAGAACTTGTAGTTCTTTTATCACCCCTGTTGACAATAAGAAACATCTTGGAGATTCCCAGTAACGGTAACTCGGGACTTCACCTCTGTAAAACCCCATCTCCAAATATACACTCTAGCAAGTTTCCTACGTTTGGATTTTACTTATTAGAGCAACTGTGGCCATCTTGTGTTCACTTTACATGGTGGCCTGAGAGTAATATTGAAGTATTTTCAAGTTGTTAACAGTATCTTAATTTTTACACACCCTCATCCAATGACCTGACTCATGTTTTAAATGCAGTTTAGTTGTGGGACCACATCTTTTTACCTTTATGCTCTCATTAGGGAGAAAGCCCCAACCCACCACTCACATTTGACTATTTGTCTAGGGTTTTATTCTGCAAGTATGCTTTTCCTCCGAGTCGTTGGAGGTACCTGAAGATTCTGTTCCTGCTGATGGCTGACTTCCTAGCTTTGTAGACAGCTGCCTTCTCTCAGCGTTCTCACTTGCGGAGAGAGAGAGAGAGAAAGGTGTCTTCCTCTTCTTGTAAAACCACTAATCCCATCATGAAGGCTTCACCCTCATGAACCCTCATTGAACCCTAATTACTTATTGAGGGCCCCATTTCAGTACCCTGACATTGGGGGTTAAGGCTTCAGCATAGCGTTTTTGGGGGATTCAGTTCTGCCTTACTTACTGGGATTGAGAAATGTGAATTAAGGTGTTTGCTGCCTTTATGCCCTGCTTTTACATTTTACCATTTCCAGAGCTGTCTTAAGCTGGTTGTGCTGGTTGTTTTAGGTATCTTGAAGAGCCATTCACTAACTGACTCATCATACAGCCACAGAGCTAGGGTTTAGAAGCTAGTAAGACAATTTGGTGCTTTAAAAGCTTGTGGCGCATAGCTGTACTTTCTTAACTGAGAGGGAAAACAAACACATGGAGATTCTAACAATGGGAGTAATTGTCTCTTAGGGAATGGGAATCTGGAAGGTATAGAATCAGGGTCTGGCAAAAAGGCTACTCTCCAAGATTCCTTTCAAGGCCCATATAACACTTGATGTGCTGCTGAAATTGACATTGCATCATGATGAAATTCTGTCCTTTGATTAAGTTAATGATTGAGTTAATCTTCACTATAAACATGGATAATTTCCCTTCAGGTATGGTCCTGTATTTAAAGGAAGGCTGTTAATTTAATGACTTTTAGTTAGTATCATTTTTTTCTCTAATGCTAAAACACACATTTTTCCACATTAAAAAAATCTCTGAGGGCTTCCCTGGTGGCTCCGTGGTAAAGAATCAGCCTGCCAATGCAGGAGACACAGGTTCAATCCCTGATTTGGGAAGATTCCCACATGCCACAGGACAACTAAGCCCATGCACCACAGCTACTGAGCCTGTGCTCTGCAACTAGAGACAGACCCATGGGGCAATGCAGATCCAGCCCAGCCATACATATAGAAAATTATAGAAAGAAATCTCCAAAGCCAGGATGTATCTTAAACTCAATGATGTATTATGGTTCCTTGATGGTTTTTTTCTTTTCTTCCCTTTTATTGTATATTTTATATTGTTAATTTTATTCTTGTATACAACTGATGGCACAGAACATTTAATGAGATACAGTATTAAAAGCTATGATAATATGTACCTACATGAGCTCTTTCCATACTATCTCGTTTAATGCTCACAGTGATCCTGTTATCATGCTCACTTTACAGAAGGTTTAGTGATGTTAAGTTACTTGCTCAAGGTTGTTTTTTCTTTATTTAATTTCTCCATGAAATAAACACATATTTTTCTTAGAAGGCCAGGGCACACATCTTTTAGTAACTCTCTAAGGCTGCATATTTTAGAGGAAAATGCTGAGGAGTTGTTCTCTTAATTTTGTATGAATTTGAATCACATAGTTGTTGGAGGAAAATTCCATCTTCTTGTATTTGCTGATGTCCCATATGAATTATATAGTAGTTTTATCCTTCAGGGTATTAGATCTTTGAGGACAGCTGAAATGACACATCTGGCTTCCTCCTCCTACAGTTTTCTGAATTCTGTAGCTGAGACTCCTGAGGTCTTGCTTGCAGGCTTAGTCTCATCCCTGTCTCTAAGGGGAATCTCTTAGTCAGAGGGAATTTCAGAAAGCCAGGCAATTATCTTGATTGGCTAAGCATAAAATTAGCCATGCTTCTTGTCCTGCTCTTTACAGAGTCTGGGTTCCATTCACTGGGTTCTCTTGTGAGCAAGCTTTGAACCTAGTATCAGTAGCTGTGTCTGCATTATCTCAGCATGTCAGAGCCTCTGTCCAGGCCTTCCAGCACCCAGGCAGTGCCTGCCTTCATCCTCTCTGATAAAGGCCTGGATCTGCTATATCTGGACTTGTTCTTTGGTGCCAGACACTTTGGCCCATCTGCCTTTCTTTGGGGAAAGTCTATGCGCTCTGCTGGCATTCCCTGGCTCTGCCTGTTGCAGAGAGGGGCTGGGTCCTGGCCTCAGTTCTTTTTACTCTCCACCCTGGGCTCTGATTCAGACGTCGGAGATGCTACCTTGAACACTGCTCAGCTTAGCCTTAGCCTAGCATTCATGCTCTCCAGAATCTACCTCTAACTTTTCCAACAGTTTTGTACTATCCACTACTATATCAAACTTCCTATATTACGGTATTCTTTTTTGTTACTGTATCATGACTTCTGTATTTGTATATTTGTCTAATCTTGGCTAGTACATTCTAAGTCCCTTGAGCATGGGACCATGTCTTTCATTTTTAGATACTCCGATAATAACTTGCACACAGGAAGCATAATGAATGGACGTAGTAGAGCTAATAACTGTTAGGCACCCAATGTGAACCTGATTGAAGGCTCATAATAAACAGAAAAGCATTCACAGGAAGTTGTCCCTGATCATATAATCTGTGCCTTATGGGTTCATGTGTTTTGTCTTTGGAATAAAGCTCTTTAGGTTTTGGGTCTTTGGTTATATATCTCTCTAATCCATCTTGTGTATAATCTACTAACTCATTAACCTAGAATTTTGCTGTTTTTCAATTTACGGGTACATATTTTATGCATGATTTATGCATTAGTCTTTCTGTATTAATGAAGGTTTATAGTGGTTTGAGTTTTTTGTAGTTCAGGTACTTTAGAACTGTTTGAATGTGTCACTAGAATATAAGCTCAGGGGGGCAGTGGCTTCTGTCAGTTTATTTCTGTATGCCCAGGTCCTAGAACAGTGTGTAGCACGTGGTTCAGTTTAGTTCAGTCGCTCGGTCGTGTCCGACTCTTTGCGACCCCATGAATCGCAGCACGCCAGGCCTCCCTGTCCATCACCAACTCCTGGAGTTCACCCAAACCACATGGTAGATGCTCAATAAATATTGAAAAGTTAAAAAGTCTAACACGCTCAGCTTTTCTTGGGAGAAAAAGACTTCAGATAGGGGGTGTGTGTGTGTGTGTGTATATATATATAATTTTATTTTTAATTGAAGGATAATTTTACAATATTGTGTTGATTTCTGCCACACATCAACATGAATCAGCCATAGGTACACGTACGTCCCTTCCCTCTTGAACATCTCTCCAACCTCCCACCCCATCCCACCCCTCTGGATTGTCACAAACACCAGTTTGAGCTCCCTGAGAAAATTGCTGCTGGCTATGTATTTTACATGTGGTAGCCTATGTGTTTCCATGCTACTCTCCCCATGTGTACCGCCTCTCCTCCCCACCCCCCTCCATGTCCACGACTCTGTTCTCTGTGTCTGCCTCTCCATTGCTGCCCTGCAAACAGATTCATCAACACCATCTTTCTAGATTCCATATATACATTATGTTGTTTGCAGTTTGATTCAACTTTAATTTCCAAGTTGCATGAGCTTATACACTCTTGTGTTTGGATTGGAACTTAAAGCTATATATAGTCCAGCTTCTCTGCCACAGAAGAGCTAACACGTACCATACATGCTGCTGCTGCTGCTGCTGCTAAGTCACTTCCATCGTGTTCGACTCTGTGTGACCCCATAGACGGCAGCCCACCAGGCTCCCCCGTCCCTGGGATTCTCCAGGCAAGAACACTGGAGTGGGTTGCCATTTCCTTCTCCAATGCATGAAAGTGAAAAGTGAAAGTGCGGATGCTCAGAACTTGGACTGGTGATCAATTTTTGCCAATTTTTTAAAATAGGAAGTTTCCTTTAAGTTGTCATTTGTTTGTTTCAGCTCCTGCGCACTATTATTAGTTCGATGTTGGTGCCCTCAGGAACCCGTCTGACCCCTCTCACATAGGTGGCTCTTCTTGGGTTCAGTCTGCTTCCCCAGCCAAGCCTAGAACTGCTTCTCACATGCCGTGAGAAGCTCGCTCCCCTTACTATCCCACTATCATTATTTCTTTATTTTTAAAATAGTTTTATTAATTTACCTATATTTGGCTGTGCTGGGTCTTCCTTGCTGCATGGGCTTTTTTCTCCCGTTGCGGCAAATGGGTGCTGCTCTCATTGCGGTGCATGGGTTTCTCATTGTGGTCGTGTCTCTTTGCTGCAGAGCATGTGCTCTAGGGCACAAAGGCTTCAGTAGTTCCGGCTCCTGGGCCCTGGACCAGGGGTTGAACCTGTGTCTCTTACATCGGCAGGTAGATTCCTCACCATTAAACCAACAGGGAAACCTCCCGTTTCCTTCCTTTACGTTAGATGTGTCTTTCTTGCTATACGCTATTTTAAAACAGATTTTGGACAACAGGAACATAGAGCAGGTTGTATTCTGGGCTATAATCATAGAGGCTTTCTCTTGAAATAAATGAAGTTTTGTGCATTGTGAAGTGAAAATTTAATCTTAATAAATGAGGCAGGCATCACTTTTTTCCAATTTATAGTTTGTTTGAAAATGGTCACTAGGTCTCTGTGCCTGCTATTATGATCTTTACAACAAGCTCAGTGATAATGGGTTCTTCCTCAAATATGAACAAACACAAACAGAAGGGACATAAACCTGTAATTGCATAGCTGAGACTTAAGGCTAGAAAGATTGTTTAATATGTATTTAGCATACATAAAGGAGATTAGAAATGAGAAGCTCTGTCATCTGCACTTGCTCCAGCCCAATTCTTGTTCATTAAAATGAAAGACGGTTCATTCTCTTTTGGAGCACTGCCATTATAAAAATAAATGTCAATATGTTTCATACTTGCAGAATTTTAGCACTTGTCTACAAAATGCCAAAGGATGACTACACCAGTCCTTCTGGGTGTGGGCTGTGTATTCACAGTAGAATGACATCAATTACAAAAATGTAAGCTTGTGCTCTTAAAGGAGTTTCCCAATTGCAATGGTTATTTAATTACACCAAATGCTTTGTTGACTGGCGAATTCTAAGAAGAAATGTAGGAACAGACTAACTGAGAACAGTTTTGGAGGTTTTCTCTCTACCACTTGCTCCCATCTAGTTCCAACTCTTTTTTTTTTTTTTTAATTTTCCGTCTGACTTGTCTAACTCTTTCTCTCTTCAATCATTTTCCCCTTTGCCTTGCACTGAGCAGCATGGACATTACTTTATCCCAATGGTGGCATAGGGATTTAATAAGATTGCTGACCTCTGGGTCAGAATGACTCTTGCCTGGCTGACAGTGGTTAACTCCTAGTGGGCTCTGTAGGTAAGAGAAGTGAAGTGATTGAATTTGCAGGAGCTGCTGAAGCAGGCGTTGAAGACTGGGAACCTCTGTCAGCACTTTCCCGCTCCCCCCCTTTCTTTTCTAGCCCTGGGTCTGGATGGGCATTGATCTGAGTGGTTCAGAATTAGATAACTAGAAGGTATTGGTTGTTTTGTATTCCATTTTGCTTATAATCACATGTGCTCACTGTAGTCAAGGAGTTAGAGAGGTAGAGGGGAAAGAGAGCTAAAGAGGCGCCGTAAAGACCAGTTGTGTGCTCCTTGTTCTGTTGCTTAGAGCGTGGGTTCTGACTGTGCTTGCGGAGGTGGGGCTGCTGTAGTACTGACGAGGACTGGGACCTGAGAAGTGGGTTTGGACGAGGAATTTCTGGGAATGTAGGGGCGATTGCTATGGGTTCTAGAGAGGAAACCTATAGGAAACGCTAGTTCACTGTTAGCGCAGTGGAGGTCAAGCCAGTTTTGTGAATTATGTATTTGTTTAATTTACTGCTGTTCACAGTAGAACTGCTATGATTTTTATATTTATATAAAACTTTACAAGTTTTGGACTTCTTAATGCCAATAAATGGATACAGTTTTTTAAAGGAATATTTCCTTCTAGATGCTGATACCTTATGACTTCTTAATACCTTATTATATGGTATATAATATGAGAGAATATGGTATAGTCTCTCTCTTATATATATCTGATTTACAGGAAAAAGATGTTAGTCCCAAACTGGCCTTATACACGAGGTACCTGTGAATTCCTAGCTTTGGGAACAGACAGATCAGTTTCATGGTATTCTTGCCTGGAGAGTCCCACAGACAGAGGAGCCTGGCAGGCTACAGTCAATAGGGTTGCAAAGAGTCAGACACAGCTAAAATGACTTGGCATTCACACGATTCACACATGCTTGCTTACATGTAACCATTTGCCAGAAAAGAACTGAGAAGGGGGCAGAAGGGATGGGTGGAGAGTTTTCTGTAATCTACTGAGTTGTTTTTTTGTTGTTTGTTTTTTTTTTTTACCCAGTACAAAATCAAATAGCTAATCCAAGGCAATCAATTTCTGCTTATCCCCCCTGCCCCAAACCCTTAAACTCGGATATAGGATTTGAAATTTGAAAGTAGTTCTTAAAACTCTTCTGTGAATATATGTATCTATTGCAGTTATTTGAAATGGAGAGGTCTACTGACTGACTTGATCTTCCTCTCTACTCTTTCTACCAATAAAACAAAATAAGACTTAGTATTAAATAAGTCTTTGATTAGGTCAGTTTTGATTTATGGGGAACCCATTAATGTACTGCACAGACAGGAACTGCACAGATTTGATGAATCAACAAAGCAGGAAATGGAAAATACCTTCTCACCTCTGGGTTTTATGAGTCAGGAAGAACACGTCCCTGGCTACGGTTAGGCTTTCTTATCAGTCATGCGAAAGAAAACGTAAATTAGTTTCCGTTTGTGCTGACCTATTATGCTGTGAAAATACTCTGTGTATTTTCATCTTTAAGAAGGATTTCTGCAAACAGAGCTCTAAGAAAGGAACATAAACGATTGTGGAGATTGTCTAATTTTTCCTAAAAGCAATATCCTTTCTGTCAAAGCAAGGGATTGAGATGGCAGAATCAATAACTTGGTTTCCGTGTCAGACTTGCTAATACACAAATTAGTGTATGGTGCTTATGAGCTAGATAAGCTTAAAAGGCTGTATTCTCTCAGTATTTTATTGCCGTGCAGTCAAATGAAAGAACAGACAGAAACAACGTAAGGGAATGAAACGATGTATATCATAATCTTCCTAGGATGTTAATTCACACGCATAGTGGCAACAGCTGACATCTGTGTACTACCTCAGTGCATGACAAACTCCTATAACAAATCACTGGTATTGTGTATGGTATGTTTTCCTAAAGCAAAAATCAGATAGAACCTGTTTTTTTTTTTTCCTAATAAGAGCTTATCATCCTTTGGCATGTATAACTAGGAAGCATTGGCAAATGGACACCCGGCTGGGAGATTTATTCCCTGAAATGCTCTTTTCAGGTCTCCGTGTGAAAGCGTTAGCTGTGTCAGTTAGTTGAGATGAAATGACATAATTTATTGACTGGTAGTGATAACTTTCTAAATACATCGAACATTTGGTGCCACATAACTGCATGCTTCACTAATTGCTTAGACGCATGCCTGCTTTTGTAATCAATGTGCTACTTGGGCTAGCCTCTGCAGAATTTATTGCCTCATTTTCTGTTTCAGACTGCTTAACTATTCACTGGGTGGTATCCCTGAAAATGACAGTCCCTAAGGAGAGGAATTCACGTGTCAGGGGCCAGAGGTCTCCCCTTTTCATGGCTTTGGAATCATTCTTTCATATTCTAAGAGCAAGGCAAAGCTGGCAATTTGCATTTAAAGCACTGCTCTCCAAGGTTACCTTCTGCTGAGTGTATCTTTCAGATAGTGGACATTTATCATAGTGTAGCTCTCAAATCTGAAATAGCTGCTGAAGGTATAGCCAAGGAGCCATCACAGTCCCGGGGAACAAGGTAATAAATCAGAAGCTGCCACATGATCACTATGGTAACCGTCAGGCCCTGTCTCACTGCAAACATTATTGAAGGGTAGGTACAATGTTCAGCTCATCAAGTGTTTGTGATCATAAACCTGTTGACATTATAGATTTGATATGATCATATTATTGTCTTTGTGGATTGAAAGGGAGTGCTCTCAGACTCCATGTTGGAGGAAAATAGTATCATATTTAAGGGCACATTTTATGAATGTAGGCTTGAACTTGTCAATATAGATAGGCACAATAGAGTAGCATGTAGTTTTTCTTTTTAAAGATAAAACCGGTTTTTTCATCACTGTGAAGATACACATTTTTTTCTAATGAGGCATTTCATACTGAGCTATACATGTAGACATGTGTAATTTTATCCATACTGATTACAGTCACTTTTAGCTATTGAATCACTTAGTATTCAATACTTATATTTGACATAATTTCTTTATGATTATTATGAATAAAGGATCTTAAGATAATGCTTTCTTCCAACTCTGGTTTTAAATACATGCACATAATTGTATTTTGAAATTTTATAGCATGACATTTAGAGTTAGATATAGATAGCATCTTGGTAAAATTGTTGATGAATTTGTTGTGAAGCAATTCAATTTGATTATGATTATGAAAGGTAGTGTTTTTTAATTATAAGAACTAACTGTGAATTCTCACAATTATAGTAACTTTAGATAAGTATGTTCCCTAAAAGCAAAATTTGTGTATCCAGTATATCTTTTATGAATGTCATGAGTAGTGGTATTTCAATTGTATTACTCATAATAGAAGGTGGTTCCCCCAAACACATTTAATATGTACTCATTTGGCATTTTATTAAATCACATATATTTAGAACTCATCAGCCAGGGAGGAAAACTCCACATTTATTATTATTATAAAATTGTTAGTATTTTCATAATTATTTTTGAATTTTAACATCTTTCTTTCAGCTGTCTGGGAGGGCATTACTAAACGTTAATGGCAGTAACTATGGTAATCCCCTTGGAAGCGAGATAAAAACTCATTAAGAGGATAATAGGGCTGTCATGTCTCTATATTCCTCCCAAGGATTTGAATTTTCTTCCTTTCCCTCTCGCCCTTTGAAAAGAGGAATCGAACATTAAATTAGTGAGCACACAGCCATCGTTACATCTTCAGAACCTCCTGTCCAGTGATAGGCAGGCGTCATGCCCTGGAAGGCTGGCACTGAGCATGGTCCTTGGTTTCCCGAGTGTGTTAGCAGGCAGGAAGGAGCGAAGGGCTGTGGGAGGGAAGAAGGGAAGCCACCTAGCATGTCCTCTCTTGTACACTGCATGAGTGTGGAATCAATATAAATGTATTTCATGAGCTGCACAGGAAGAGGCACAGAACATATTTAGCAGTTTTCAAAAAAAAAGGATTTCTCCCTGCCACCACTCTTTTCACTTGAAGGGCAGCCTGTAATAGGGTCCTGATGGTGCTGAAATGTAGTGGAACTCAGAGATAGGGCTGCACAGCTGAGTCTGAGCTGGACGGTGCGCGCCGCCTTCTCATGTGGGAGGCCGAGCAGCTGGCACATGGGGAGCTCCTTTGTGCTATTTATGAGCTAGAGTTGAAGTAGCAGGCTGGAGAGGAAAGACTTGGGGCCCACCAGCTAGCTTCTGAGGGCTCTGTCTGAAAGAGTGCTTTTGAGGCAGCAGTTAGCTGTCACTTCTATCCTGACTCAGTTCACTTTGCTCAGACTCAGTTTCCAGTATGCTTATTGCATTAGATTTGTATTCAGAGTTACTTGCACTAGTGTTTTTGTAAAGAAAAATGCCATGAAGAAGTCCAGGATAATTGTACACTGTCAATCAGAGAAGGATGTTAATACTGCTCACTCACTGCTAGGTACTCTGATAAGTATTTGCATATATACTTTAATCCTGAGCACCATCCTGAGAATTCCCACATTGCTGATAAGAGGGCTGAGCCTAAGAAAGATTTAAATGCCTAGAAAGTGGCTGAGCTGAATTTTCAGCCCAATTCTCTCTGATGCCATGTCTGTGCTCTATTTTTTTCTGTACTGTGTGCATGATGCTCAAGAAGGCATAACTTCTTGTTTCTTTTTTGTTTTTTACTCTTGTGGTAAGGAATACTTAACCTGAGACCTATCCTCTTAGCAATGTTTTTAAATTAATTTTTTTATTGAAGGATAATTGCTTTACAGGAATTTTATTGTTTTCTGTCAAACCTCAATATGAATCAGCCATAGAAATATATATATCCCTTCCCTTTTGAACCTCCCTCTCATGTCCCTCCGCATCCCACCCTCTAGATTGATGCAGAGCCCCTGTTTGAGTTTCCTGAGCCATACAGCAAATTCCCTTTGGCTATCTATCTTACATATGGTAATGTAAATTTCCATGTTACTCTTTCCATACATCTCACCCTCTCCTCCCCTCTCCCCATGGCCATAAGTCTATTCTCTATGTCTGTTTCTCCATTGCTGCCCTGTAAATAAATTCTTCAGTACCATTTTTCTAGATTCCGTATATATGCATTAGAATATGGTATTTATCTTTCTCTTTCTGACTCACTTCGCTCTGTATAATAGGTTCTGTGTTCATCCACCTCATTAGAACCGACTCAAATGTATTCCTTTTTATGGCTGAGTAATATTCCATTATGTATATGTACCACAACTTCTTTATCCATTTATCTGTCCACGGACATCTAGGTTGCTTCCATAGCTATTGTAAATAGTGCTACAATGAACAGTGGGATACATGTATCTTTTTTGGTTTTGGTTTCCTCAGGGTGTATGCCTAGGAGTGATATTGCTGGGTCATATGGTGGTTTTATTCCTAGTTTTTTAAGGCATCTCCATACCGTCTTCCATGGTGGCTGTATCAATTTACATTCCCACAAACAGTGCACCGCTTAGCAAATTTTAAGTGATGTTAACCAGAGGCATAATGTTATACAGCGGGTCTCTAGAACTTATTTATCTGTGTAACTGAAATTTCATACCCACTGAATAGCAACTCTCCACTTCCCCACCCCTATGCCCTGGCAACCACCACTCTACTTTCTGCTTCTGTGATTTTAACTGTTTCGGATAACTCATCTAAGCGGAATCATGGAGTATTTGTCCTGGGTCTGCCTCATTTCACTTAGCATATCTTCCAGGTTCATCCATGTTGTTGTGTATGGCAGGATTTCCTTCATCTTTAAGGCTGAGTAATATTCCTGTGTGTGTGTGTATCACGTTTTCCTTATCCTTTCATCTGTCATGGGCACTCGGGTTGCTTCTGTGTCTTGGTTATTATGATTGATGTTAAATTTTAACAAGGGAGGGCAGATTTCTCTTTGAGATCCTGATTTTAATTCCTTTGGATAAATACCAAGCAGTGGGATTTCTGGGTCATATGGTAGTTCTGTGTTTAACTTGTTGAGGAAACTCCATATGGTTTTCCATATGGTTGCACCATTTTTCATTTCTACCAGTAGCATACAATAGCATCCTATATCTCTGCATTCTTGCCAACACTTGTTATCTTTTTTTTTTAATAATAGCAAAGAGCAAACATGACTTACTGACTAAAGAACCACCAAATTCTAATAGATAGGAGATGATATCTCATTGTGGTTTAAACTTGAATTTTCCTCATGATCGTGATGCTGAACATCTTTTCATATACTTGTTTGTCATTTGTATGTTATCTGTAGAGAAATATTTGTTCAAGTCCTTTGCCCATTTTAAATTGGATTTTTTTTTTTTTTGCTATTGAGTTGTAGGAATTCTTTATATATTTTGGATATTAACCCCTTAACAGATACATGATTTGCAACTATTTTCTCCCATTCCACAGATTGTCTTTTCACTGTTTCCTTTGCGATGCAGAAACTTTTAAATCTGATGTAGTTCCATGTATGTCTTTGCTTTTATTGCTTGTGTTTTTGGTGTAATATCCAAGAAAGCATTTGACCAATGTCAAAGATTTTTCCCTGTGTTTTTCTCAAATAATTTGACAGTTTCAGATCTTGTGTCTGAATATTTAATCCATTTTTTATTTTTTGTGCATGATACAAGGATCCACTTTTCATTCTTTTTGTGGACATCCAGTTTTCCCAACACCATTTGGTGAATAGACTGTCCTTTTCTCACTGTGTGTTTTTGGCACCTTTATCTAAGAGCAGTTGATATACACGCCTGGGTTTATTTCTGGGCTTTCTGTTCTAGTCCGTTAGTCTGTGTGTCTGTTTTTATGCCAGCACCATACTGTCTTAATTACTGTGGCTTTGTAATATAAACCTGAATATTGAACAGTGCAGGGGTTAAGGATGCTGAACCTCTGTGCAGTCCAAATTCTGGGTATGATTTATAGTTGACCCTCTGACTACATATAGTTCCACGTCCACAGATTCAAATGACTGCATGTTTTGTAGCTCTATAATTATTATTGAAAAAAAATCCTCATATTCATGGACCTGTACAGTTTAAACCCATGTTGTTCAAGAGTCATTGTAACTGAAATTTGATGTGATGCTTTCAACTTTGTTCTTCTTTCTCAGGATTGTTTTGGCTATTTGGAGTTCTTTGTAAAAGGTTCCATATGAATTTTAAGATTTTTCCCATTTCTGTAAGAACATGCCATTGGGATTTTGATAGAGATTTGTGTTGAATCTGTAGAGCAATTTGGGTAGTATGGACATTTTAACAGTATTAAATATTCCAGTTCATGAGCATGGGAGAAATAAAAGATAGCCATATTGGGAAGGAAGAAGTAAAATTATCTGTTTAAAGATCACATGGTCTTGTGTGTTCAAAACCCTAAAGATTGAACAAAAAACTATTAGAACTAATTAACAAATTCAGAAAAGATGCAAGATACAAAATCAGCATATTAAAATCAGTTTCTGTTTTCTTTTTAAAATTGAGATATAATTGGCATAACATTGTATTAACTACTTTTCTATATACTAACAGTGAACTCTTCAAAAAGGAAATTAAGAAAACGATCGCATTTAAAATAATGTCAAAAAGAATAAAATATTAGAGCATAAACTTAACCAAGGAAGTGCAAGGCTCATACACTGAAAACTGTTTAATATTGATGGAAGAAATCAAAGAAGACACGAATAAATGGTAACACTTCTCTCAGTTTCATTGGTGGATATTTGTATTTTCTTCCACTGTGTAGTCATCATTGCATGCATGCTCAGTGGTGTTGGACTCTTTGCAACCCCATGGACTGTAGTCTGCCAGATTCCTTTATGGAATTTTTCCAGGCAGGAATACTGGAGTGGGTTGCCATTTCATACTCCAGGGATCTTCTCAACCCAGGGACTGAACCCGAGTCTCTTGCATCTCCTGCACGGGCAGGCAGGTTCTTTACCACTGTGCCACCTAGGAAGCCCCGTGCAGTCCATCCCCTCTTAGAATTACATTTTAGACACTGTACCTGGTACTAGAAGAGTGTAACCAAGTTCAGACCTCTGGAATTGCATCTGGTGTTACTATAAAGATGACTAAGGAAAAGTCAGCCACTTCTTGGAATGGTATACTTCCATTGATAGAAGGTGATAGGGAAGAGAGGAGCCTGCACCCTAGCTCTAATGGAGGCAGATTAGGGTAAGAAATCATGCTTTAGCAATCATACTTGGGTTTGATTTTAGGCCTTAACCTGTATTACTTAACTCTTTAATTTGGGGCTGACAAGCTTACCTTTCTGGACCATTTTCCTCATCTATAGGGGAGCGATGGTAATGCTTACCTTGCTGTGTTGTAGTGAGGATTCAGTGAGGCATTTGATGATGACCTGGTGTGGATTGGGTGCTGCTCCTCTCCATTCTTACTTGCTGACACTTCCAATTATAATATAAAGTTAGGTTCGGTTCAGTTCAGTTCAGTTGCTCAGTTGTGTCCGACTGTTTGCAACCCCATGAATCGCAGCACGCCAGGCCTCCCTGTCCATCACCAACTCCTGGAGTTCACTCAAACTCACATCCGTCGAGTCGGTGATGCCATCCAGCCATCTCATCCTCTGTCGTCCCCTTCTCCTCTTGCCCCCAATCCCTCCCAGCATTAGAGTCTTTTCCAATGAGTCAACTCTTCGCATGAGGTGGCCAAAGTACTGGAGTTTCAGCTTTAGCATCATTCCATCCAAAGAAATCCCAGGGCTGATCTCCTTCAGAATGGACTGGTTGGATCTCCTGGCAGTCCAAGACACTCTCAAGAGTCTTCTCCAACACCACAGTTCAAAAGCATCAATTCTTTCGGCACTCAGCTTTCTTCACAGTCCAACTCTCACATCCATACATGACCACAGGAAAAACCATAGCCTTGACTAGACGGACCTTTGTTGGCAAAGTAATGTCTCTGCTTTTTAATATACTATCTAGGTTGGTCATAACTTTCCTTCCAAGGAGTAAGCGTCTTTTAATTTCATGGCTGCAATCACCATCTGCAGTGATTTTGGACCCCAGAAAAATAAAGTCAGCCACTGTTTCCACTGTTTCCCCATCTATTTCCCGTGAAGTGATGGGACCAGATGCCATGATCTTAGTTTTCTGAATGTTGAGCTTTAAGCCAACTTTTTCACTCTCCTCTTTCACTTTCATCAAAGTGTTAGGTTACAGTAAGCCAAAAAAGTTAATTAGATCAGGGTCAGCATTCATTTTCATGCAACTCCGTTGTGTATAATACACTTACCAGTAGAGTATATTACATTCATAATAGTGATATTGCACTCATATCTTATTAGAGAGTTCTTTCTTCACTTATACATTTAACCCTGAACTATTATCTTGACCACTGGAGGCAAATATGGAAGAGAAAAAAGAGAGACACTGTTCTCCTCAAGCCTCAGTCTGCAGCTGAACCCTGGGGTCCCGCAGCATCCACCTGGGGAGCCTGTGTAGAAGAGAATCCTGCAGACTAGAATATGGAAGGAAATGTTAACGTGCTAACCCTTACCCTTCCTCCAGGAATTGGGTCCTGTCTGCTTCTGTTAACTTGCCTGCCTTTGTTTTTATTTGTCATCTCATTCTTCAGAGCAACATCTTAGGTTTTATCCTTTTCACCTCTTCTTACATTTTATTATAAACTTTGCTGCCCAAGGGTGGGCAGTTGTTTCGTTTCGTCTGGGTTGTTATAGTTATGTTGATCTTTAAAAAAAATAGGCTTCTGGTTTTGCAGCCCCAATACCTGGAGAAATCTGAGTGTATAAAGGCTCAGTTCACCCCTGGTGTGGAGAGAGGCAGCCAGTGTGGCTGGCTGGGGTCATCAGGGTCATAGTTACAACTTCCTGTCATTGCCAGGCTGATTAACATTCTTTTGAAATGATGGTAATTATTTGATTAATTGAAAGATCCTTCTCATAATAAAAGATTAAAAAAAAATTTAAGGTTTCAATTTTGTAATAACCTTGTCAAATGCTGTCAGTTGATGGCGATAGTCTGTGTTTTGAAGTTTTTGTGTGTGTCCTTTTTATTTCAAAGGCTGATGGATGTGTGCAGAAAAAAGATAAAATGCTGTAGGTTTTGTTATCTTGTGTAATACTTAGAGTAGAGTGGCCATGGTAAGGCACGTTTGGATAGAAATTCTGATGGCAGTGACTTTTCCTCTATCATCGCTATTCAATTCTGAATATCAGGCAGTAGCTTGAAATTCTCTTTCCTATTAGATGAAAACTCACCTTCTTACTGCAGTGTTTTATTTATCTTGGCTTTGCTTTTCCAGTGGTAAACAAATAAGCATTACTGTCTGCAGAGTTGGACTAAGTTTAAACAGGTTTTTATATTTAGGATTCTTGATTCTAGTCATACTATCATATATATTTTAACGCGCTGTTTTCTAAGAAGTTGAAACGGAAATACTTAGAATTGGCGAACCAGGAACTGCTGTGATTGTTGGATGTGTATGTGCACGCACAGTTGTCTGGTTCCAGAAGTTCTGCATTTTCTTATAAGATTTGGGAGCTGAATGCAAGGCAACAAGAGACTTAGTGAATATAGGTAAATTTCAAAAATAACATTTGTGTGTTGAAAAGTTTTCAGCAGTTTTACTCACTTTTTGATGAGTAATTCTGTGAATTATGGCAAGTTGCATGGGATAGTATAACTATTAGCACAGTCAAAGTTCAGATTATTCCTTAGCTTTTATTTCTTTTTATTTATGTATTATTTAGCTGTACTGAGTCTTAGTTGCAGCATGCGAAATCTAATTCCCTGACCAGGAATCAAACCCTGGCCCCCTGCATTTCTTAGCCACTGGACCACCAGGGAAGTCCTTGTTCCTTTTCTTTTAAAAATTCCCTCACTCTGCCTCTTTGTAGTTAACACTGCCCCGTGACCCTTGACAACCACTGATTTGTTCTCCTTCCCTATAATTTGACCTTTTTCAGAATGTGATATAAATGGAATAATATGTAGCCTTTTATGTTGGGCTTCTTCCATTCAGTATAGTGCATCTGGGAGCTTCCCAGGTGGCACTAATGGTAAAGAACCCACCAGCAAATGCAGGTGATGTAAGAGACTTGGGTTCTATCCCTGGGTTGGGAAGATCCCCCTGGAGGAGGGCACAGTAACCCATTTCAGTATTCTTGCCTGGAGAACCCCATGGACAGGGGAGCCTGGAGGGCTAAGATCCATAGTGTCACAAAAAGTTGAATTCGACTAAAGCAACTTGGCAAGCCTGCATGCATACTGCTTTTGAGATTTCTCTAAGCGGTTTGTGTGTATCAGTTTTTTCCTTTTTATTGAGTAATATTCATTGTGTGGATTTACCAATGTTTGCTTACCCATATTCCAATTGAGACATCTGGGCTGGTTCCAGGTTTTGGCAGTTATGAATAAGGCTGCTCTAAACATTCACATACAAGTTTTTATGTGAATTTTGTGAATTTAAGTATCTTTCTCGGATAAACATCTAGGATTGGGATTGTTGAATTGCATGGTAAGTGTATAATTAACTTTATAAGAAACTGTCAAACTGTTTGTTTTAAAGTGACTAACATTTTGAACTCTCCCCACTAGCAAAGTATGAGTGTCTTTGTTCCTCTCCTTCTTTGTCAGCACTTGATATCTTTTTTTTAAATTTAGCTGTTCTAATAGGTGTGTAATTATCTCATTGTAGTTCTGTTTTATGTCTTTCTAATGACTGATGTTGAGCATCTTTTCATGTGCTTATCTATCTATCTTCCACAGTGAATTCTGTGTTCAAATGTTTTACACATTGAAAAAAAGGGTGTTTTCTTATTCTTAAGTGTTCCTTGTGTACTCTGGATAAAAAGTCCTTTGTCAGTTTTGTGACTTGAAAAAAAATTTTTTTTCCCCACTCTGTGGCTTGTCTTTTAATTCTCTTTTTTGGAAAATATTTATTCAGCTTTTTTGACTGCACAGCATGTGGGTGGGATCTTAGTTCCCAGCTGAGGGATCAAACCCGTGGCCCTGCAGTGGAAACATAGCTTCTTAACCACTGGACCACTAGGGAAGTCCCTCTTTTAATCCTTTTGACAAAGGCCTTTGCAAAGCAAAATATTTTAAATTTTAAGTCCAGTTTATCCGTATTTCTTTTTGGGGTCATACTTTTAATGTATATAATGTATTTTAATACTTTTAATGTATTTAAGAACTATTTTCTTCATCCATGGTTAGGAAAAAAATTTCTTCCTTGTTTTCCCATAAAAGTTTTATGTTTTTTTTTTTATTACATTTTTTTTACATTTTTTTAATTACATTTATTAGTTAATTTTTGTATAAGATGTAGAATATATGGCAAGAGTTCTTTTTTTCTTTTTTTTTTTGGGAGGGGGCATTATATATGTTCAGCTATGGGCTTCTATGGAGGCTCAGTGGTAAAGAATACACCTGCGATGCAGGAGATGCAAATTAGATCCCTGGGTCAGGAAGGTCCCCTGGAGAGGGAATGGCAGTCCATTCCAGTATTCTTGCCTGGAAAATTCTGTGGACAGAGGAGCCTGGCAGGCTGCAGTCCATGGGCTACAACTTAGTATCCAAAGAGTCAGATACAACTTAGTGACTAAACAATGACAATGACAACATACATGTTCAATTATTCCAGTACCAGTTATTGGAAAAATTCTTCATTTAATCACCTGGACATCCTCGTTCAAATTGATTGTATTTGTGTGCTTTTATTTCTGGTCTGTCCTTTCTGTCCCATTGATATATGTGTCAATTCTTTGATAACACCATACTTTGCTGATTACCATAACTTTATAAAAAAAAAAAAGCCTCAGAATCAGGTCCTGGAAATCCCCCCAATTTTTTTATTTTCAGATTTGCTTTGGCTTTCTGGTTCCTTTGCCTTCCCATATGAATTTTAAAATCAGCTTGTTTGATTGCTACAAAAATTCCTCCTAGGCATTTTTAAAGAAGTTGTATTGATTCTATAATGCAATTTCTGTATATCAATTTGCGGTAATTGACATCTTAATATTGAATCTTTCAATCTATGAACATGATATATCCCTCCCTTTATTTTTTATTTCTCTTATATCAATGTTTTATAAATTTTCAGCATACAGATACTGGATATTTTTAAAGTATTAATCATCTAAATATTTTAGAGAGTGCTGTTATAAATGGTAGTTTAAAACATTTTTTATATCTTAATTGCTTATTGTTACTTATAGAAATACTAAGTTTTGCATTTCTACTTGTTTCCTATAGTCATAGTAAACTTTATTTACTAGTTTTAGGAACTGCTTATGAGTATGGGCTTCCCTGGAGGCTCAGATGGTAAAGCGTCTGCCTGCAATGGGGGAGACCTGGGTTCAATCCCTGGGTTAGGAAGATCCTCTGGAGAAGGAAATGGTAACCCACTCTAGTACTCTTGCCTGGAAAATCCCATGGATGGAGGAGCCTGGCAGACTACAGTTCCATGGGGTCACAGAGACGGACACGACTGAGTGACTTCACTATGAGTATTTCTTGATTTTTTTTTTTAATTCAGGCAATCATCTTGTCTACAGATAAGAACAGTTTTACTGCTTCTCTTCAATCTGTTGCCTTTTCCTTTTTCATCTTATTGTACCTGTTAGAACTTAGAGATGTTAAAAAGAAATGGTGAGAGAAGATAGCTTTATCAGATCAGATCAGTCGCTCAGTTGTGTCTGACTCTTTGCGACCACATCAATCGCAGCACGCCAGGCCTCCCTGTCCATCACCAATTCCCGGAGTTCACTCAGACTCACGTCCATCGAGTCAGTGATGCCATCCAGCCATCTCATCCTCTGTCGTCCCCTTCTCCTCTTGCCCCCAATCCCTCCCAGCATCAGAGTCTTTTCCAATGAGTCAACTCTTCGCATGAGGTGGCCAAAGTACTGGAGTTTCAGCTTCAGCATCATTCCTTCCAAAGAAATCCCAGGGCTGATCTCCTTCAGAATGGACTGGTTGGATCTCCTGGCAGTCCAAGACACTCTCAAGAGTCTTCTCCAACACCACAGTTCAAAAGCATCAATTCTTCAGCGCTCAGCCATCTTCACAGTCCAACTCTCACATCCATACATGACCACAGGAAAAACCATAGCCTTGACTAGACGAACCTTTGTTGGCAAAGTAATGTCTCTGCTTTTGAATATGCTGTCTAGGTTGGTCATAACTTTCCTTCCAAGGAGTAAGCGTCTTTTAATTTCATGGCTGCAGTCACCATCTGCAGTGATTTTGGAGCCCAGAAAAATAAAGTCTGACACTGTTTCCACTGTTTCCCCTTCTATTTCCCATGAAGTGGTGGGACCGGATGCCATGATCTTCGTTTTCTGAATGTTGAGCTTTAAGCCAACTTTTTCACTCTCCACTTTCACTTTCATCAAGAGGCTCTTGAGTTCCTCTTCACTTTCTGCCATAAGGGTGGTGTCATCTGCATATCTGAGATTATTGATATTTCTCCCAGCAATCTTGATTCCAGTTTGTGTTTCTTCCAGTCCAGCGTTTCTCATGATGTACTCTGCATATAAGTTAAATAAACAGGGTGACAATATACAGCCTTGATGA
>NW_011494522.1:1307558-1320713 GCF_000754665.1 Bison bison bison
CTCTCTTGCTTTTTCCATGATCCAGCGGATGTTGGCAATTTGATCTCTTGTTCCTCTGCCTTTTCTAAAACCAGCTTGAACATCGAGAAGTTCACAGTTCACATATTGCTGAAGCCTGGCTTGGAGAATTTTGAGCACTACTTTATTAGCGTGTGAGATGAGTGCAATTGTGTGGTAGTTTGAGTATTCTTTGGCATTGCCTTTCTTTGGGATTGGAATGAAAACTGCCCTTTTCCAGTCCTGTGGCCACTGCTGAGTTTCCCAAATTTGCTGGCATATTGAGTGCAGCACTTTCACAGCATCATCTTTCAGGATTTGGAATAGCTCAACTGGAATTCCATCACCTCCACTAGCTTTGTTCGTAGTGATGCTTTCTAGGGCCCACTTGACTTCATATTCCAGGATGTCTGGCTCTAGGTCAGTGATCACACCATCGTGATTATCTGGGTTGTGAAGATCTTTTTTTGTACAGTTCTTCTGTGTATTCTTGCCATCTCTTCTTAATATCTTCTGCTTCTATTAGGTCCATACCATTTCTGTCCTTTATCGACCTCATCTTTGCATGAAATGTTCCTTTGGTATCTCTAATTTTCTTGAAGAGATCTCTAGTCTTTCCCATTCTTTGTTTTCCTCTATTTCTTTGCATTGATCGCTGAAGAAGGCTTTCTTATCTCTTCTTGCTATTCTTTGGAACTCTGCATTCAGATGTTTATATCTTTCCTTTTCACCTTTTCTTTTCGCTTCTCTTCTTTTCATAGCTATTTGTAAGGCCTTCCCAGACAGCCATTTTGCTTTTTTGCATTTCTTTTCTATGGGAATGGTCTTGATCCCTGATAGCTTTATATTTACCCCCAATTTTAGAGGAAAGCATCCAGTCTGTTATCAAGTTTGATGTTAGCTCTGGGGATACTTTTGGAGAAGGAAACAGCAACCCACTCCAGTGTTCTTGCCTGGAGAATCCCAGGGACGGGGGAGCCTGGTGGGCTGCCATCTATGGGATGGCACAGAGTCGGACACGACTGAAGCGACTTAGCTAGGGATATTTTTGTAGATATCCTTTACTAGGTTAAGATTCTCTTGCTGTTGACATAACTTTTAAAAAATTATGCATGGGTGTTGAATTTTGTTATGTGCTTTTTTCTGCATCTACTAATATAATCAGATTTTTTCACTAGTCTCTTACTAGAGTGAATTACATTTATTTTTAGAATGTTAAAGTAGACTTGTATTATTGGAATGAACCTCAATTAATTATGAAATAATATATGTTTGTATACGGTACGTATGAATTAATAAATGTTTGCAAATGCTATGTGTACGTCGGTGCTCAGTCACTCAATAGTGTCCCACTCTCTTACTCCATGGACCATAGCCCGCCAGGTTCTTCTGTCCATGGAATTTCCCAGGCATGAACACTGAAGTGGGTTGCTGTGTCCTCCTCCAGGGCATCTTCCCGACCCAGAGATTGAAGCTGCATCTCTGGCGTCTCCTGCATTGGCAGGTGGATTCTTAACCACTGTGCCACCTGGAAAGCTGTGTTTGTGTATACATACATACATAGGGTATGCTGGTATTTTCTTGAGGATTTTTGAATCTATATTCATGAAGATATTTATACTTTTCTTGTATGTCTGTTTGGGTTTAGTCTCAGTGTAATGCTAGACTCAAAATGAGTTTGGATGTATTCTTTCCTCTTCCATTTTCTGAAAGAGCTACTGTGAAACTGATACAGTGTCCTCCTTGAGTATTTGGTAGAATTTCTAAGTGAAACCATCTGAGCCTGGAGTTGTCTTTGTTGGAAGGATTTTAATTGTAAATTTAATTTAAAAAATTATTCATTTTAATTGGAGGATAATTACTTTATGGTATTAGTTGTAGGCCTATTCAGGTCATCTGTTTGTTTCAGTTTGATATTTTGTGTCTTTCAAGGAATTATCTGTTTTATATTTAAGTTGTCAAAAATGCTGTTCATAATGTCCCTTATTATCCTCTTAATGTTTGTAGGGTTTGTAGTGATAGTATCTCATTCCTATTATTGGTAATCGTGTCTTTCTTTCATTCTTTGTAAATCTGCATAGAGATTTACATCTCTATCTGATGAGAAAGATCAAATCTGATAAAAATCAATTTTATTGGTCTTTTCAGAGAGTTGGCTTTTTGTTTCATTGATATTTTTTTCTGCTATTTTTGTGTGTGTGTGTTGTTGTCAGTTTCATTAATTTTTTCTCTTGCCTTTATTGTTTCACTTTTTTCTGCTTGTTTTTGATGTAATGTGTCAGGTTTTGAACCCCGGTCTCCGGCATTGCGGGCAGATTCCTTACTGTCTGAGCCACCATGGAAGCCCAAGATGGAATCTTATATTAATGATTTTGAACTTTCTTATATAAGCTTTTAATGATACCATTTGCCCTCAATGGACTTTGGCAGAATCCAGCAGATTTCGATGTATTGTAATTTCATTTTATTTTTATTTATTCAAAATATATTCTAATTTCCCTGGGGACTTCCTTTTTGACCTGAGGATTATTTAGAAATGTGTTGTTTAATTTCCAAATATTTGGGCATTTTCCAGTTATCTTTCTGTTATTGTTTTTAGTTTAATCTTGCTGTGGTCAGAAAACATACTTTGTTGCCTTTAATTTCTTTTAAATTTGTTTATTTTGTGGCCCAGGATGAATGTTCCACCTTCACTTGAAAGAATAGGCTGTTGCTGGAGTATATTAAAAATGTCAAGTCAAATTGGTTGGTAGTATTATTTACTTCTACTTTTTTATCAATTTTTCCATATACTTTTTCCATAAGTTTCTGAGAAGTATTGAAGTCTTCCAGTGTATTTGTGGATATATTTTTCCTCTTTTCTGTTCTGTCAGCTTTTGCTATGTATTTTGATATTCTGTTGTTAGATGAATAAAAGAGTTTTTTTTTTAATGTCTCCTTGTTGAATTGATGCTTTTGTCATCATGAAACATTCCTTTTTAATCCTTATTTTTTTGGTTCTGATACCTTCTTTGCCTAATATAGCTACTCAAGCTTTCTTTTGATTTGAATTTGCATGATATGTTTTTATTTCTTTTGACTTTTAACTCACCTATATCCTTGTACTTAATGTGAGTTTTTTGTAGACAAAATATAGTTTGGGTCTTTGGTATTAATGTTGCATTTCCTCACACTTAATCCTTTAGTGTGTGTGTTTAAACCATTTTCACTTAACATAATTACTGATATAGTTGGATTTAGGTCTACCATTGTATTATTTTCTGTTTTTATCTTCTGTTTTTTCCCTTCTCTGTTATCTCTTCCTGCCCTTTTTTTTTTTTTGGTATGATTTGAAATTTTAGTATGTTGAAATGCTTTTTTGACTCTATTTTATTCATAGGGTTTTAAAAAATGTACAGTGTACATAACTGACTTTTGCAGTCTACTTTACACATCTTTATCCTTCCTACCTACACAGTGCTAGAGTTTTTGCTTTATGTATCATACGTATTTTTAAAAGCTTTGAGATGAAAAATAATCTATTTACCCTGTTATTTATTATTTCTCTTGGTCCTTCGTTCCTGGTATTTCCCTTTGACATGACGGACTTCCCTTAAGCATTTCTTTTATTGTTAGTCTGCTGGCGACAGATTCTATTTGCTTTCTTTTGTCTGAGAATGTCTTAATTTTGATTTCATTCCTAAAGTGTATTTTCACTGAATCTGTAGACGTGGGCTGATTAATTCTTTTCCTTTAGGACTTGAACAGTGTTGTTCCACTGTCTTCGGCCCTCCATGGTTTCTCATGAGAAATCCACAGTCATTTGGATCCTTTCCTGTGTTAAATGTCTTTTTTCCCTCTGACTGCTTTCAGCCATTTGATTACAATGTGTCTGGATATGATTTTGAGTTTATCTTTTTTGAGGTTCATTTGGCTTAAAGCATCTGTAAATTAGTGTTCCACCAGGTTTAGGGTTCTGTCTACCATTATTCCTTCATATACTTTTTCTGCACCCTGATCATTCTCCTCTGCTTCCAGGAATCCAGTAATACACATGTGTAACCTTTTGAGTTTTGTCCCACATGTCCTTGAAATTCTGTTCCTCTAAAAAAAAAAAAAATCAATCTTCTTCAGACTGGTTAATTTCTGTTGATTTATCTTCAGGTCCACTGACACTTTCCTTCTTCATCTCTGTTTTGCTAGCGAGACAACCTGCTGAATTTTTAGATTTCAAAATTTTAGTGTGAGTGCTTTACAAATTTTTAACTTTTTGCACTTGCGTCAAAATAAAAATGGGAAAAAAATTTAATACTTACTCTTTCGTTTTTATGATTTCTTGATTTCTACGGAGACGTTTCCCTTTCAACTCAAGAGTGTGTTCATGTTTACCACAGTTATAATTGCTTTAAAAAAATCTTCATTAATTTTAAGATCATCTTAGACTGGTCCCTATTGTTTGCTGTTTTCCTTGTGAATGGGTCAGAATTTCCTAGTGTTTTGTATGTGGAATGAGTTTGGATTGTATCCTGGACTTTTTGAATATTGTTTTCTGAGACTCTGAGTCTTGTTAAAGGCCCCTTGAGAACGCTGGTTGCGTTTCTTCGTTTCTGCAGGCAGTCAGCCCACTTAGGTTTGTACCATTTCGGTGGGTGGTTTTCCCAATGTCAGTCCTGTTTTCCAACCCTTGGCTCTGCTGCTTTGGGTCCACTTCATGCCTTCCTCACTCTGGGTTTCATTTCAGATGCGGGTGGTGGTTTAGGTCATAGCCTAATTCTCAAAGCTTGTGTTGGGTTTCTTTGTGTCTGTGTCACAAAGTGCACAGTTGGAAGGCACTGGTTTATACACAGTATTAGAGGACCTCCTTCTCCAGATCTTTCCTCATTGGATTTCCCCAGTACTCTCTGACTCACAGGGGTCTGTTTTCCTATTTCTGTTGGGGAAAAAAAAGGCTAGTTCCCTGTGCTGTTGCATAGTTCTGCCCCTTTGGGCTGCCCTAGGGAATAGAGCAATAGGGGTTGAGTGGAGTGGGAGGTTTGGGGGAAGACCGAGACAGAGAGAGAAATGCTGATACCGTCACATTCTTCAGACCACTTGGGTTCATTTGCACAGTTCCTTTGAGTTAAGTGATGGGTTTTCTCTCTAGATCTTAATGCTTGAGTCATAGCTGTGGCAGAACTGCATGGCTGGGACTGCAGCTGGTTTCTGGGCAGGGCAGGGAGAGGAAAAAAGGACGGATGCCCTCCATACACTCCTGTTTGCAGGAGTACCTTTCCCAAGTCCTCTGTTTGTTGTTGTTGTAGCCATTTGTGCCTCCCGTGTAGTTCTGGGGGTCAGGTTCAGCCTTGAGTCAAGTCAGGAATGTAAAGAAGAGGGGTAAAATCTAGAAACCACCATTGAACTGGTTCTTTAGGGTTTTACTTCCCTCCCTAAATCACCTGCTCTTGTTTATTTCTCAGAGTTTTCAAGTGGCTGCATTTTGTGTTTTGTCCAGAGTTTTTAGAAGAGGATGTAAAAGTATTTCTCCATCTTGGGGTGGTATAAAGAAACAAAAATAGTGTTTTTTAAAATTATTATTTGATTTGCCAATAATAAAATACACATTATAGAAAGTCTGGGAAATACAAAATTAAGGGGAAAACTACCCGTGTTACTGTAACTTAAATTTAAGTACTCCAGGCATTTTTACGTATACCGATTCTCATCTTTTTTTTAATTTGGCTGTGTGAAGTCTTAACTGCCACACTCAGGGTCTTCATTGTGTTGTGAAGGGTTTTTTGCTACAGTGCTTTCTAGTTTTGGCCTGGGGGCTCCAGAGCATTGGGGCTCAATCGTTACAGTGTAGACTTGAGTTGCTCCATGGCATGTGGGATTTCGTTTCCCAGACCAGGGACTGAACCTGTATCCCCTGCATTGCAAGGCGGGTTCTTAACCACTGGACCACCATCAGTTCAGTTCAGTTCAGTTGATCAGTCGTTTCCAAATCTTTGCGACCCCATGAATCGCAGCACGCCAGGCCTCCCTGTCCATCACCAATTCCCGGAGTTCACCCAAACTCACGTCCATCGAGTCAGTGATGCCATCCAGCCATCTCATCCTCTGTCGTCCCCTTCTCCTCCTGCCCCCAATCCCTCCCAGCATCAGAGTCTTTTCCAATGAGTCAACTCTTCGCATGAGGTGGCCAAAGTATTGGAGTTTCAGCTTTAGCATCATTCCTTCCAAAGAACACCCAGGACTGATCTCCTTTAGAATGGACTAGTTGGATCTCCTTGCAGTCCAAGGGACTCTCAAGAGTCTTCTCCAACACCACAGTTCAAAAGCATCAATTCTTCGGACCACCATGGAAGTCCTCAATTCTCACTTTTTAATATACAGTTTTTAGTGGTGATCACATCAAATACAATTTTGTATCTAGCTTTTTTTCACTTATTACAAAAGAAACTTGTTTTGTGTAATTAAAATTATACTTACAATGATTTTATGAGTTAATTGAATAAATACACTATCGTTTATTCAGGCATCTCTCTGTCGTTGGATGGTTTTTTTTGCCAAATATTTGCTCCCATAAAATTGCTGTGATTAACATCTCTGTGGATAAACATTTCTCTAATTTTAGATTGTTCTTTCGGCTATCTTTCCAGACACATAATTACTAAGTCAAAGGGTATGAATGTTTTTAAGAGACTTGCTGCATAATTCTAAATTGTATAACACCATCATCTTAGCAACATGTAGGGTTGATCAAAGAGTTTTTCTGTAAGATGTTACGGGCTCTTTGGCCAACCCAGTACTGTCCCACTAGCAGTGTGTCATGGAGAAGGCAATGACACCCCACTCCAGTACTCTCGCCTGGAAAATCCCATGGGTGGAGGAGCCTGGTGGGCTGCAGTCCACGGGGTCACGAAGAGTTGGACACGACTGAGTGACTTCACTTTCACTTTTCACTTTCATTGGAGAAGGAAATGGCAACCCACTCCAATGTTCCTGCCTGGAGAATCCCAGGGACGGGGGAGCCTGATGGGCTGCTGTCTATGGGGTCGCACAGAGTCAGACACGACTGAAGTGACTCAGCAGTAGCAGCAGCAGTGTGTCAGAGGGCTCCATTCCTAGCAATGGAGGTTGCTTCATAATCTTTTAGAAACCTTTATCTTCCATCCCCCTGGACCCCTTGGATATAACCAGGAATCTGCTCACCATAGGAATACGTATATGTATATATGTATGCATATATGCTTGTTATAGCTGTATTCAATTTATTTTCCATAGATTTCCCGCCTACAGTAGATTATGAGCCATGCACACTGAAAGTGTTTATTTTATATCCCCAGAACCCAATACATGCATGCCTGCACTTTAAGAAACACTGGCTAATTGAATTAATGCATATCTACAGTAATAAATGCATTCCTCTGAAATGCTCTTGCTTCTGCTTGTTTTTAATGTTCCAGTGACTTAGAGGAACATCTTACTTTTTCTTGTTTGTTTCCACGTGTGTGTGTCTGTTACTGGTGATGGTGGGAAGTGCTGTGTGTGGACTGCTCTCTCAGCACTGCTACGTTATGAATGACAGTTCTTGATTTGCAGGATTAAAATGAATATAGGTTCATGTGACTTGAGCAGTTATTTCAGACTCCGATATATGACAGCAAAACCAAGTCTTTGTGTATGTTATGTTAAGTAATGTTGTGTGCTGTGCAGTAAGTAAATGCTTTTTTGTCTTTGTTTTTATCTTCATTTCTTTCCCTGTCCTTTGAAGGTTCTACATTTTGCGTCTATAAAAACTTCAATATATATGATTGAAATCATTTTGCTATTGGTCAAAGAACTCTGAGAAACATTTGGCTTCACTCTTAGAAAGTAAAAACAGATTAAAAATGATAAAATACCATAAGTGGTTTTTCGAGGAAGGGCATTTGAGATAATAAAATTTTTCACCTATAAAAACATTGCCTGAGCTTTCTGCTTTTTTCTCTTCCCCTAATTCTCTAGGACGTGCCCAAACTCGGTTAAATCTGGATTTTAACGATTTCCAAATAGGTACTCACTTAAAAGTAAACAGGCCATGAATAACTGTAGGCAAATAGGCACAGCAGAATATAAAGTAGAAATAAAGTGAGGCAAAATCTCACTTGATTGTCAGTTATATGTATTCTCTTTGGATCTTAATCCAGTAATGTGGACCGACATGTCAGAATTGTCATTGTAACTTTCACCTTTTTTTCCCTGGCAGTGTTTTCCATCTTTCCCTATCACTAAGCATCCTTTTATGTCCTTCTACAAGCACCACCAAGGGGCAAACACCCACCTTTTTCTTTTCCCGTTTAATGAAATATTTGTTCTAGTTTCAAATTGCCTTTAGGTGATCCTGAATTCTGACATGCTATCTCTGGCTCTTAAGATGAGTTGGGGTTTAGAATCTGACAGCTGGTTTGGCCTGTATCATTCATTCATTCAAAAAAATGATCGGGTGTCTGTTATGTGCCGGGTGTAGTACAGACATGGAGTATACATGTGATAAGACACAGTGTCTGCACTAATGGACCTCACGTGGGGACCAAGTCAACAGGCCCCTGCCGATCACGGTGCTGTGAAAGGCACCAGGATAAGAGTGAATGCGTGGTTCTTTGAGGGCATCTACAGTAACCTTGGGCTTCCCAGGTGGCTCAGTGGGTAATCTGCCTGAAATGCAGGAATGAAGGCAGACGCAAGTTCGAAGATCCCCTGGAGGAGGGCATGGTGACCCACTCCAGTATTCTTGCCTGGAGAATCCCATGGACAGAGAAGCCTGGTGGGCTACAGTTCATAGGGTTGCAAAGAGGCGGACACGAGTGAAGCAACTGAGCACGCACGCATGCACAGTAACCTTGGTGAATCAGGAATCGTTTCTGGGAGGCAGTGAGCACTTCAGCTGTTGATGTTATTGATTTATCATCTGGGATATAAAAAATCCTTCTGTGCTTTTGGATACGGGTGTTTGGCTCTCACCCCTGGGTTTCCAAGTCAGTCCTTATGACTCTATACCTTACTACTCAAGCAATCTGTCCTTTCTCTTTCTGGCATTACATCTTTAACACCATGAAGCATCCAAAGAAGTCTTCTTGGAATCTGTGATGAAATCCATAAGGCACATTTATTCAGGGCCCCGGGCTTTCTCCCCTCCCTCTCTGGATCCTTGGGCCAACTGAGAACAGTCTTTCCATCCATGTTTCCCAAGAGCTGTTTGCCAGAAAGAGTGCTGGAGGAAGCAGGTGGTTAAGGTGAAGTTGTGTGTGGCCTGGCTAACTCTTTGGCTATTGACAAATTGTTATTTAAATTTCTCAGAGGCAAAAGAGGGAACTTTTGTCAGCAATTTCAAACAGAGGAAAAAGTGTTGTCGCTAGAGAAATGATAATTTAAAACATACTGTTTTCCATTTTGGAGCTCGTCCTGGTAGCTGTGTGTATTTTCTCTTCCCAGCTGGGTGAATGACACTCTGTCAACTTCCAGCAA
Source organism: Bison bison bison (assembly GCF_000754665.1). Lineage (NCBI taxonomy): Eukaryota > Metazoa > Chordata > Mammalia > Artiodactyla > Bovidae > Bison > Bison bison. The sequence goes on from NW_011494522.1 coordinate 1,317,021, forward strand.
ATTGGGGTGAGTGTCTTGGCTCCAGTCCCCAGGTTATGGCTGAGTAACTGCAAGCACCACGTTGGCTACACATTCTCCCCTTGAAACATACACAACTATAGGAATTCACATTAAAAAAAAAAACCCACCCATATCTCTTGGTCTTATGTATCACTTTACAAATAGATTGAGTATAATTTTTTTGAGGGGAAATACATTTAAACAGAATATATGTATTGTTTGTTATAGTCAGTGGTGGTGTAGGTTTTAAGGTTTTTTAATTGAAGTATAGTTAATTAACGATGTGTTAGTTTCAAGTGTACAGCAAAATTATTCAGTTATGATATTATATATATATATATATACATACATACACTTATATTCTTTTCCATTATGGGTTATTACAAGATATTGAATATAGTTCCATGTGCTGTACAGTAGGTCCTTGCTTACTCATTTTATATATAGAACTGTGTATATGTTGGCCACCTGATGTGAAGAGCTGACTCATTGGAAAAGACCCTGATGCTGGGAAAGATTGAGGGCAGGAGGAGAAGGGGACGACAGAGGATGAGAAGGTTGGATGGCATCACTGACTCAGTGGGCATGAGTTTGGGCGAATTCAGGGAGATAGTGAAGGACAGGGAAGCCTGGCGTGCTGCAGTTCATGGGTTCACAAAGAGTCAGACACGACTCTGCGACTGAACAGCAGTGTGTATGTTAATCCTAAACTCTTTAGATCTAGATTGTTTGGGTTCAAATCTGGTTCTATGTAACTTTGTTAAGTCACTGAATCTTGTGTCTCGTGTAAAATGGGAACAGTAATAATCACTTTCTGTAAGAATTAAATAAATTTATATTCATGCACGCATGCATGGGTGTGCTCAGTCATGTCCTCTCTTTGCAACCCCATGAACTATAGCCCACCAGGCTCTTCTGTCCATGGGATTTTTCCAGGTAAGAATACTGGAGTGGGTTGCCATATCCTGTTCCAGGGCAATCTCCCAACCCAGGATTCGAACCATGTCTCTGGAGTCTCCTGCATTGGCAGGTGAATTCTTTACCACTGTGCTACCTGGGAAGGCCCCAGGTTTATATACATAGAGCACTTAAAACAGTACCTGGCGTGGGAAAAGTACTGAAGTGCTATTGGAAGTCATTAAAAATGAACAACACTGAATTATATGGCATCAGAGAATAACAGAAGTAGGAACTGATTAGGGTTTTTGTTAAAGATCTGCATAGCCGTTGAAGATTGCTTTGTGTGGCATGTATAAATTAAAAGAAATATGTTGGCAGTTTCTGTATTCACTGTATTGTGACATTTTTCTACTCCCTGATCCTGATTTGCCCCTGATTTGCCCTCCCTGATCCATATCTAAGGGAGAATTTTGGTCCCCTCGGACATATCTCATTCTTTTATCATAGTTAGTTATCATATAAGTTAATTTAAATCACCCTTGAGGTTACTAGTCCAATGGTAGTCTCTGGCAGCCTTTTTAAAAGTGTCTCATCTTAAATAAGTTTCATAAATAAAGCTTGTTTATTAGAGTCTGAGTTTTTTTTTTTTTTTTTTTACTCTTTCATGTTATTTATTTACTTGTTATTTCTTCGGAGTGCTTTCTTTTTTTGTTTGAACTTTGTTTTGTGAATGGAGTTTCTCCCTTTGTTTATAACGTTGCTTTGAAATGCTTTCTGTCTGCTTCTTCCTGTTTCATTTCTTACCAATTTGAGGAAATTTTTTCTTTCACTTAGTAATAAAATGAAAGGCTTGAAGTGCATTTAATGCAGCTTCCACATTGTCTTATTCCTATTTGCATTAGAGCAGTGAGTGAATCTCAAGTTCAAGGACAATTGTTGCACAGCCTACATATGTGAAGCTTTAAAAGCAATATAAGGGGTAATTTTCATTTGGTGAAGTTTGACTCTTGTTCTCCTCTCAACAAAAATCCTTTAAAGTCACTAGGGTAGGCTCTTCTCTGAGTGCTTTGCTATATATATGGATTCATAATCTGTGATAAAGCTTTATCATCAGTCTGCCTCATTGTAAATGTTGCCTAAATGAAAAGGAACTTTTTTTATTATATCTCACTTCAGTCTCTATTCAGGGAAGACCATGACATGTGCCCTTTAATTGGCTTAAACATAGCTCATCTCAAAGTTAATAAAACTTTCCAGAAATGCCCTTCCCATAACATATATGGAAAATTGTACTTAAATGATAAAAGGACGCTTAGGGGAAAACACTCTCTGCTGCTGCTGCTGCTGCTAAGTCACCTCAGTCGTGTCCGACTCTGTGCGACCCTATAGACGGCAGCCCACCAGGCTCCCCCTTCCCATGGGACTTTCCAGGCAAGAGTACTGGAGTGGGGTGCCATTGCCTTCTCCAAACACTCTCTAGCAGCTGCTATTATGAGATTTTTGGTAAAAGGTCGCTAGTATGTGCTAGTCTTATTCTTTCTTAACATCCGAAGCTCACAATTTACTTATAAACACATTTCCCCAGTGTTTTCAGATACTTTTCCTCAACATAGAAATGTAATATTCTTCAGTGTCTCCCTTGGTGTGGACTTTTCCTATTGAGTCCCCTGAATTTTGCACCCTTTTTATTGATCTGGCAGCTTTGAACACACTCAGCTTGTTTTGAATGCTCCTTGTTTCCTCTAGTTTTTCTTTCTTTCCTGAGATTCTGTGTAGATATTGTTGAGTTATGAGATACCGAGTGGGTTGTAAAACTCAAAAGTGGCTTTGTTTTGTTCCATTTACCTCAGCTAACAGTTCTTAGGTGCCTATGCTGTGCCATGTTGAAGATGCCCAAGTGTATACAGTGGATACATGCTTTTGAAATTGAAATCAGTGGTGAAGATATCTGGAAAGGTGTCATTTCTGTACGTCATGCCAAGTGTAATGATAGAAGCACCCATGGAAAGTGCCATGAGGGCTCAGAGAAAGAGCACATAAGTAGGCAGGCTGGCCAGCCATGGAAAGTTTGCTGGAAGAGCTTAATTTTAAGGGAGAGTAGGATTTAATTAGAAAGAGTGAGCGTAAACCTCAGATGCAGGGTGGCACTCCAGCCAATGGGAACAATTTTACACGGTTATGTAAAATATCAAAATCATGTGGTCATTGCAGGATATAGTCAGGTCTGCTAAAACGTGACATATGCATTGCTAAAAATCACTGTTGCAGAATTGCACAATGAAAAACCACTTGGCTTATGGGGTAAAGGGGATTGGAGCGAAGCATTCAAAAGCTGTATAATCGTAAGGGATTTGATTTAGGTCATACCTGAATGTTCAAGCTGATTTTAGAAAAGGCAGAGGAACCAGAGGTCAAATTGCCTACCTCCGCTGGATCATCGAAAAAGCAAGAGCGTTCCAGAAAAATATCTACTTCTGCTTTATGGACTATACCAAAGCCTTTGTGTGGATCACAACAAACTGTGGAAAATTCGGAAAGAGACAGGAATACCAGACCACCTGACTTGCCTCTTGAGAAATCTGTATGCAGGTCAGGAAGCAACAGTTAGAACTGGACATGGAACAACAGACTGGTTCCAAATAGGAAAAGGAGTGCGTCAAGGCTGTATATTGTCACCCTGCTTATTTAACTTATATGCAGAGTACATCATGAGAAATGCTGGGCTGGAAGAAGCACAAGCTGGAATCAAGATTGCCAGGAGAAATATCAATAACCTCAGATATGCAGATGACA
>NW_011494522.1:1320938-1322857 GCF_000754665.1 Bison bison bison
TCTCATGTGTTCCCCATCCTGAACCCTCCTCCCTCCTCCCTCCCCATACCATCCCTCTGGGTCGTCCCAGTGCACCAGCCCCAAGCATCCAGCATCGTGCATTGAACCTGGACTGGCATCTCGTTTCATACATGACATTTCACATGTTTCAATGCCATTCTCCCAAATCTTCCCACCCTCTCCCTCTCCCACAGAGTCCATAATCCTGTTCTATACATCAGTGTCTCTTTTGCTGTCTCGTATACAGGGTTATCGTTACCATCTTTCTAAATTCCATATATATGCGTTAGTATACTGTATTGGTGTTTTTCCTTCTGGCTTACTTCACTCTGTATAATAGGCTCCAGTTTCATCCAACTCATTAGAACTGATTCAAATGTATTCTTTTTAATGGCTGAGTAATACTCCATTGTGTATATGTAACACAGCTTTCTTATCCATTCATCTGCTGATGGACATCTAGGTTGCTTCCATGTCCTGGCTATTATAAACAGTGCTGCGATGAACATTGGGGTACACGTGTCTCTTTCTCTTCTGGTTTCCTCAGTGTGTATGCCCAGCAGTGGGATTGCTGGATCATAAGGCAGTTCTATTTCCAGTTTTTAAAGGAATCTCCACACTGTTCTCCATAGTGGCTGTACTAGTTTGCATTCCCACCAACAGTGTAAGAGGGTTCCCTTTTCTCCACACCCTCTTCAGCATTTATTATTTGTAGACTTTTGGATCGCAGCCATTCTGACTGGTGTGAAATGGTATCTCATAGTGGTTTTGATTTGCATTTCTCTGATAATGAGTGATGTTGAGCATCTTTTCATGTGTTTGTTAGCCATCAGCCATGAATTTAAAAGACACTTTCTCCTTGAAAGAAAAGTTATGACAAACCTAGATAGCATGTTCAAAAGCAGAGACATTACTTTGCCAACAGAGGCCTGTCTAATCAAGGCTATGGTTTTTCCAGTGGTCATGTATGGATATGAGAGTTGGACTATAAAGAAAGCTGAGCGTGGAAGAATTGATGCTTTTGAGCTGTGGTGTTGGAGAAGACTCTTGAGAGTCCCTTGGACAGTAAGGAGATCCAACAAGTCCATCCTATAGGAAACCAGTCCTGAATATTCATTGTAAGGACTGATGCTGAAGCTGAAACTCCAATACTTTGGCCACCTGATGCGAAGAACTGACTCACTTGAAAATACCCTGATGCTGGGCAAGATTGAGGGCAGGATGAGAAGGGGATGACAGAGGATGAGATGGTTGGATGGCATCACCAACTCGATGGACATGAGTTTGAATAAACTCCGGGAGTTGGAGATGGACAGGGAGGCCTGGTGTGCTGCAGTCCATGGGGTCGCAAAGAGTGACACACGACTGAGTGACTGAACTGAACTGAACTGATTCAAAACTTCCTAAGTGACTTTCAAGGAAAAAGATAGAAACCTAATAAACATGAAATCACAGTTTTACATAAGTTAAGTGTTAGGAAATACAGAAATACCACAACAAATGTGGCACATTTCCTTGACAAGAATCTGAGGTTTACCTGTAGAAGCTGCTGTCAGAAGAAGGGTTGTAGCCTGTGAATTATTGCAAAGTGCTGCCCGGAGGGTTATCTGAGATAGGAGTGAAAATTGTAACAGCAGCCTTGGTGGCGAGGCTCATAGTACAGCAAAGGGAGCTGGTAGATGCTCAGGTATGAGGTCTGCCACGTCCTTTGTATGCCTACCTGGCTTGGTTCAGCCGGCTTTGTTCTCTTTGTTCATCTGGTCTTCCCCAAAGATGACTTTGCACCTAAGCCAATGCAGGATCTGCTTATGCTTAAATTGTTTTCTGATACAGTGGATCATGTTGGAACCCATTCTTGAGCTGTAGCAGAACTGACTGGCTTTCGCCACCGGGGGGGGATAAGGCACATCCGGGGGGGG